>NW_008671217.1:78526-95658 GCF_000695815.1 Acanthisitta chloris
CCTTGCTGCTGGGTGAAAGGCAATGCAGATGTAGTCACACTTTCTAAACCACTCATTTTTATTCTGTGTTTGCAATCCTGTGTATTATTTGTCCTGGTTTTGCTGTCTGATGCAGAACTTGAAAATGAGATCTGATCTCCTTGGGAGTATTCCTCTTAAATATTTTTAAATAAATGAATAATGAGTTGCGTACTTTCCTCCCTGGACACTTCTAGCAGGAACACAGGCTATCATGTACCTATCATATCTCAGCAGTGCAAGTTGACTGAAATCTGCCCACTTCCCACATTTTGTAGACTGTGCAAAGTGTTCCTTTGCCACTCTGGCTAAATCAATTGAGATCTTCCCATCCAGAGATTGTCACTGCAAATCCTGTGAGAGCTTGGCTGGCTCTTCTCACTGTGCTGAGGTTCTCTGAGCCATCCCTAGAGCCTGTTGAGCAATCGTGTTATTTTCTTCAATGAGATGTTCAGGAAGAAATGTGTTGATGAATAAAAGCCTGATATTTCAACAGCTGCATCTGGAAGGAAATGCAGCCTGGATAGTCAGCATTTGGTTGTGAAAGGCACACTCATGTGTTGTCCATGTTCAGTGGGGCCCACTGGACATAATCCATGGCCTGCTGGAACAAAGAGCAGTTTCTTTATTGGGCTTCAGGTTAGATCCTAAATTGATAGGAGGAGCTGAGATTGTATTATCATGCTCTGGAACTTGTGGGATAGCTGCACAGTAGTTAGATGTGTTTGCTGCCACTGCTGAAGAAAGCTAGGTCTGTGGAATAAAATCTGTAGGGGGAGTTAGTCTTAGAGGTGTGGATAGGTGACAAGTTAAATCTTCTTTTCCAGAGTCTTCTTAAAGTGCACTTTCTAACAGCCAGGCCCTCAGGAGGAGTTTCTAAAGAGAAAGATAAGCTTGATATTTCTTAATGGTTAAATTTCTGGTACAACCAAATCAACACATTTTGGAGGCGAGCGGAGGCATTTGTTAATTAACATTAAAGAACTCATGCCTTGCCTGTAGGAATTTGATGAGTGCACTGCAATTGGGAGCAAGGCAAGAAATGTGTTTTATCCGGTCCCATTTACTCCGAGTACGTTCTCAGGGAGAGGATGAGCCGTGTGCATGTTGCTGACATTATTTGGCTCGCAGTGCCCTCAGCCGGTGCGGCTGAGCCCGAGCTCGGGCACCCCAGAGCGGTCTGGGAAGGGAACGGGAGTAAAGCTCTTGCAGTTTGGCTCCTGTGCCAGACCCTCCCAGCTGTGCTGCCTCAGTGCAGGGACTGCGACGCGTTCAGAACAGATGGGTTTTGCTGAACAGCACACGAGAATCTCATGGATTTTCATGCGATTGCTTCACCCCGTGCGTTCTGTTAGGTGTGAGCTTCTCAGAGGGGCTGAGCATTCAGTGGAGGTCCTGCATGGATCCTGCAGCAACAGGAGTTTGGACTCACATCTCCCAAACCATGGGGCTGTGCCCCAAGCACGGAAACATGTCTGTGCTATTATACCCACACACCATGCACACTACACTCTCTCCTCAGTGCTGATTTCCAAAGACTGAGCATCAAACAGCTGCAAAGGAAGAGTTTCTGCGCTGTTGGGCATTAAGAACTTAAATCAATGCCGAAGACGGATGAATCCCTCGGGACAGTGTATTTGATTTGTGCTGTGACAAAAAGCACATGTACAATGTCGTCTCCTTCAAGCAGTGCTACTTGCACATCTTTCTTGGATTTGTCACTGGTAATTGTAACTTTTGCTTCAGCCAGTAATTATCTTCTGCTTCAAACTTTCCAGGAGAAGCAGAGATGGAGAGCGATGACGATGACGACTATGATGATGACTGTAAGAAGTCGTCGATGGATGAGGTGAGGGGGGGGCTGTGTTCTGTGCGGTGTGCCGCTTCCTCCCTGGGGTCGCTGTGCGTCGCCAGGACGGGGCTGACATCTAGCGGCGAAAGGGAGGGAGTGCAGCGCACCAACATTCCCGGCTCGGTTAATCGCTTTGGAAGCACGTCCTTGCTTTGTTTATTTGTGCCTTCAGTTCCTGTAGATTAAGAACGAATAGCACCACAGCTGATCTGTTTTAGACAGCTGCTTGTGGTGTATTTGGCATTGTTGGGAATAAAACTTGACATCAAAAGCTGTATTTATCATTTATCCAACAGTACCCTAAGTGTCCTCCGTACTGTGCATGTGTAAAGGTAGGGCAGTCCCGTCCCTAGGAGTCACGTAAAAAGAATTAATACAGCAGCCGTTTACTGTAAACTTTTGCATTTCATAGCAAATTTTCTTCTTTACTATGTGATACTCCCCATATGAGCATTTCCTTCACTAAGCCAGGGTCAGTGGCAGATGCTACAACTGACAGAAGACTGGGCTTTGGTATTTGTAGCCTTTAGACAGATCAAATCTGCATCATTTTTCCTTCTCTACTCTAGGGTACTGCTGGAAGTGAGGCTATGGCCACAGAAGAGATGTCTAACCTGGTGAACTACATTCAGCCTGTGAAGTTTGAGTCATTTGAAGTATCAAAAAGTAAGTAAGCTAAGCATGAGCAACATCTTATAGTGGAAATAGCAGCGTGTGGCAGAAAGTTCTGGAAAAATGCTGCTTGGCTTTCTCTGTTACATACAGTACATGGACAGAAATTTTGGGATGCAACCAAATAAATCCATATTTGAAACTTATTTTAGTCTAAATATCCAACATTATTGACAGTAAACATGCTGACATTTCAAAAACATATTTGAAAATTTTACACTTTCTTTTTGTTATCTGTGACTAAAGAGTAACTTAAGCAATTTGAGAAAGGTAAGCATAAATATTCCTATAGATTGGGCAAGTGCTTGTATTTTGCCTCCGCTACTTTTATAGAAGATTCAGAGCAAACACAGTCTGCCCTTCCCCATAGGCAAATTCCCTCTTTCCTGCCTCTGTGTATTGTATAGAACAGGCTGTAATTTCACCCCCCACTGGCTTTTGCAGAAGATGCCTTGCCTAGAAATGCACTCAGTGGCTTTCTCAGTAAACACGGCAGCATCTTTTCCTTTCTTGGTGCACAACCCCCTACTGTTTGCCTGCCTTTTTCACTTTGTTTTGACAGGTTCTAATGTGCTTTTGGTGCTTTTTAGTTAAAGAGTCATATAGCATTTTAATTTATTCTGCATTCGTGGTGGCCTTGGCAGAGGACAGGTAATTGTTGCCTAAGTCCATGTCTGTATACAAGATTTTGCATTTACTTGTGATGAATAATAAACATGAAAGAAGTTACCAACTGTGCATCTGTATGTGGATATTTATACAGACATATACATAAGCAGTCACAAAATCATGCAGGGAGCTATTCTTGTTCCCTATATAGTGTCCCTTGGATGTTTATAATCTGCTCTAGCTTTAATGAGAGTTACAAGAACACAGTGGGAAGGAGATATGCCTTGTGTAAAGGAAGCTGTGTGAATCCTAGCAGGACAAGTTGATGCAGCTGTTACAAAATTGTTTTGTGTAGATTTTCTGTTCACATGCATGGGCCTTTCTGAGTTTTGCTTTTGTAAAGAACTACTGCTGTCCAGACTTTTATCCTCAGTCTTGATGTGAGCTTTGATTGATCATACTGTTCCTGTGAAGTCATAATGTTAAGGAATTAAATTTCTGGTGCTTGTGTTGAAAAAAAATCGTTCTGTGGTAAACTTGGCCATTAAAGCCAAGCTCGTTAAAGCAGTGGCCATGGATGATAAATTTCTCTGGCTGGTTAAAGCATGACTTTTGGGTTCTGGTCCTAGTCCTGAACTGCACTCACTGCTGAATCTTCATTAAATTCAGTGAAGATCAGCTGAATAAAGAAGGTATTAGCTGAGGGTTGGTTTTTAGTTTGCTGCCTGTCCAGCTGTTTCCCAAAACTTTCACTTTTGTACACGTGACTTAGGATCTTCCCTAAGTGTGAAGATCCATACTTGTCTTTCTACAATTTCATTGTTTCAATGCCACAGCATTTTTCTAATTTAATATTTTCTAATTCACAATTTGTTTGGATTTGTGATCCTGGCCTCCATGGTGATAACAGTACCTCTCTGCTTCTGGCATTCACATGGTTTAAAAGTGCATTTTCCAGTCTTGCATCCAACTTGATAACAGAAATATTGAACAGCAGTGGAGCTGTACCAGTCCCCTGATTGCCCTCACTAGAAATGTTCCCTCTCTCTGACAGCAAGTAGCTGTAGCTGTATTTTTGCACGTTTTCCAGACAGTTTTTCAATGAGTTATTTGTTCTCTCTGTAGTAACTTCCTCCTGAGAAGATAGCACAGTGTAATGTATCACGAGAGAGAAAAGTCTTTCCTGCACAGTCTCGTTTTCAAAGGGCAGGTTCCTTAATCCTCTCCAGATATTACAAGGAAATAATTGTGCGTATTTTAACTAGGAGTTTGATTAAGCCCTGGACAGTTAGTAACTGAATCCTTTAAGAGCTACCAGCTCTGGTTTCCTACAGATGCTCTACATTAATGAGAAGGCTGAGAGATAACGGTTTATTAGTACAACAAATTCTAGCATCTATATTCTAAATAGAATAAACCCACTGTACATGTGTGTTGCTAACACTATCCTATCAGTAAGGGAAAGGCTGGAATAAGAATCACCTCAGTGCCATCAGCAGAGATGGAGGTGAGCTGGCTGGAATCGTGTGGAGAAAGGATATTGCATGTTGGAAAGGAAGAGAGAGTGGTAAGAGAGCAACCTCTAGGGAATAGCAGGAATCCTTCACCATTAGGAGATAACAGTTATGAATAATAGCAGTAGCATGCTGGTTGCTAATTAGAAATAGGGACCACAATAATGTCTGAGTCCCAGCTCTCCTAGCGGGAGAGAATCACTTTTGGAACACCATGTTCATCCTCTGACTCTCTTCAGCATACACTGAGAATGGTTTGTAGTTCACAGGCTGGCAGCACATTTTCCTCTCACATTGGCCCAAACAATCCAATTTCTTTGGATCCACTGCTTCCTTTTTGGCTCTCTATAAGGCAAGTGCCCACCTGTTTCTCTCCTTCTCCTCTCTGCAAGACAAGTACTCCAGTTTTATTCCTTTCCCGCAGCTTCGCAGTTTGCCCTCAGGGAGCTGGCCAGGCTGCCCTCCTGGCCATCCCTGGATAGCTGCAGCACAATTACAGTTACTTCTAAAACTGCATGAGGCCAAGCCTTTTCTCTGCCTTGTTGTTTGCTTTCAGTAAAGTGGTGAGGCCAGAGAACTCGTTTTAACACAGGCACTGATTCCCTCATTTGGAAAGATAGCAGTGGTGAGGTATCTGACAGATAAGACATCCCAGCACTGTGGTCCCTTCCGGACAACCTACATAGCTGGTTGTGATGAAATGGAAAGCTGTTACTTTACAGGAATCCTTACCTTTTGCACAAAAGTGTAAAGGAAAAAACACTGCATCTAGAGGGGTCTTGGCTTAGGCTGGCTGCTGCTGCATGATGCTTGGGCACATTGAAAGGCTGTGCCCACGTCAGGCAAAGGTGAGTAACAAATGATACACAAATTAATGTTTAGTCCTACTGAGTTAGATGTTTAGGAGGAACTTTTCACCACTGTCAGATGAGAAAGTTTGACCAAATTCAAGAGGTCATAAAAGCTGCATATTAGTTGGGAGTTAGGTCTGAAGACCTGCTGGGACACAGGAGTGTGCCTTCAGGGTTGATTAGACAGTGATGTTTCCATGGCTGTTTGACAGATGTGACCTTACCCTGACATGCTGAAGCTAACGAGAACTGCTGTAGGCACAGCCAGCGCAGTGCTCGGTTTAATCTGATACGGACATTAGTTATTATAGCCTCAAATTGGCTCAAAGCCCTTGCAGCTATCTGCAAAAACAATTCAGAGATCCAGCAGGGCCCTCTGTATTCCCCACAAAAGCTGCTACAACACCTCTGTGTCACAGATGTGAGCTTTGGGCTCACCCTCAGAAATACCAACATGGTATTTTGTAAGCAGAGATCTCTGTGCGTGCCTTGGCTGTTGCCTGCAGCTGGTACAGCAGCAATCTCGGGCAGTACCAGTGCCCTGAATTTGGGCAGTGCTTATGTGAGTGCAGATGGAGCTCTCGAGTATGTGCAGAGGGAGATTACTGCTGTCAACAAACAGTCATGTATGTAAATTCTTTGAGATCAAAGTGAAAAGGGCTGGTGAGCTGTACATGGGATAAGGGGACCGAGACTAAACGAGTTGATGACAGCTTATGTATCGCATGAGATTTCATGCTCTAACGTGTCACTGTTTTTAAACTTTCAGAACGCAACAAAAGTTTTGAAATGTCTTCCTTTGTGGAAACCAAAGGGCTTGAGCAACTTACGAAGTCTCCTGTGGAATTTGTGGAGTATCCTTGACTTTCAGAGAGCTGCTTTCTTAGCCTTTCTATACCTGAAATCTGTTACAGAGCTTTATTGAAATTTGGAATCAGGAGCTGGGGAAATAGGGAACTCAAATGACATTTGTAGATTTGACTGTCTTTCTAAACAAATTAATTGGCCTGAGCTCTCATGAGCTAATTTAAAAACTGGCATGAGTCCTTGTGCTGTGGGCTAGGACTAGAGGGATTAGGCATAAACTACATATTGAAGACCTGATTCTTTGTATTCTCCTCATTACATTTCTTATCCTATATAAAGTGATACAAGTTATGGTGAGCAAATTGTCAAAATGTAGCTGACTCATTTTTTTGCAAAGTCACATTACAACACTTGCTTTCCCATCATACCTCTACTTACGAGAGCACTGAGCTGGTTTATTGCCACATTATTCTTTTCTTTTTATATATAGTTATTGTTTGAATAACCTTTAAAGCAAAGCTAAGGAACATTCTAGTTAGACCTTATGATGTTTCTCACTATCTCTCATCATGCTGCAGTTAAGAATGAATGATCAAGATAAAATAGTGCCTCAGAGAAGATGAATGGGAAGCTACTTCAACAGATAACCTGCAGCATGTTCTCATCTCTGAGATTTGTTGACTCAACTGCAAGATGTGTACACTCTTCATTTCTGTCTGTATGTAGAGGTCAATTCTAACGCTCATTCCAGAAAAGCACTTTTTAGCTGAACACCTCTCCCTACTCCAGAGGAGGATTCACTGTTTACAGCTAACTGACCTCTATAAATGTAATCTTGGGAAAATCCAAAATTAGTAACCATAATGATAAATGGAATTTGATGAATGCTATTTCTTGCTTATTCTGAGTACTCTACACAGGAACAAACAGCACCTTTAATTGCCCCATATTTATCATGGCCCTACAAAATTATGGACCTCTGGAAGCATTATGGATGCCAGAATTCAACTAGGAACCCACTGCCATTCTGTAAAGAACACCTGCATTTAATACTGCAGTTGATTCTCTCTGCAAAGTGATTTTTGTCACATGTACTATATCTTAACTACTCACCTTTAGATACAACAAAATGCAGCTAAGTCGAATTTACCCAAAGGGAACACGTGTGGATTCTTCAAACTACATGCCACAAGTCTTTTGGAACGCTGGCTGCCAGATGGTTGCTCTTAACTTCCAAACTGTAGGTAAGTTATACTGTTCTCTGGGTTGTGTAAGCTGTGCACATCCACTCCTCTGAGATAGTTTCTGATCCATAGGGAGGAAAGGCTGTATGCATCAAAAGGTATCTAGTGATTGAATTGCACAATAGAGCTGTTACTTGACATTTTAAACACAAGTTTGTACTGTTTCTGTTACAGTCAGTATGAAATTACAGTAATTGTTGTTTATGTTATTGCTTTTTTAATCCAGAACGTAATTCTTACCAATACTTTTAACACCTAGATTTGTCTATGCAAATAAACATGGGAATGTATGAGTACAATGGCAAAAGTGGATACAGATTAAAACCAGAATTCATGAGAAGACCAGACAAACACTTTGATCCATTTACTGAAGGCATAGTGGATGGAATAGTAGCTAACACTTTGTCTGTCAAGGTATGTATGGAGCTCTGAAAATGCTCTATTAACAATGTCAGAGCATAGATACGTTTATATTTCTGTTGTGCAGTGGCCAAGAAAATTACTATTCTAAGTCAAGAAAATAAAATGCATTTAATTTCATGGAGTGAGATATAATTTTTAAATTCTGACTCACGTTTCATATTGTACAATAAATCAATTTTTATCATATGTATTCTTTTCTATAGAAGTAATTACAGAACCACAGAATCACAGAATTGGGAAGTGAGTGGATTTAAGAGTGGTTTGGCTCTCTTTTTGGTAACAAAGGACTGGATTTAAAACATACTGTTATGAAGTGGGAGGTTGGACTGGAATAGCTAGAACACTACACTGTTTAGTACAAATAAATTTTTCTCCAGCAGAACTGTGGAACCATAAATGTCAGCTGCAGTTCATTGCCAACTTGCTTTTCTTTGTTCCTTTTTAAGGACCTCTAACAAAGTTCAAGGACTGCCAGGAATCTGCAGATTGAGAACTACTTGCATGAGTGTTTAGAGGGATAGATTGCATTGGCTGTGACAGGATGACAAATTTATACTTTATATATCTCTAGTTATAAAACCATAAACTTTCTGAAGTCCTGCTATTCCTTTAATGGACTTGTCCATTAGAAGAGTGTCTGTATTACAAAATCCACCTGCAAAATATCCTCCTGTTTTTACTGAGAGAAAACAAGTATTTCCTCTCAGGCTACAGACAAGTGTAGCAGAGCCGTGCTGGGAGGGATGTGAATAAAGGAATAATCTGATGACATGCACAGTAAAAAAAAGAGGATGTGTGGGATGACCTTTTGTGGTGACCTGTAATCATGGAAGCTTTCAGTTCCCTGCTGTGGCTTTAGAGGCACTTTCTTCTGCAATTACAGTAAATGGAGGTGGAAGTCATTCAATAGCTACTAGGATATGTACAGCATTTTAAACAGGAACGAGCATCCAGGAGTCATGAGACAGCTGTCAGAAGTCAGCTGCTTCTGCTTGCTCAGTGAAGCCTCTGCTAGTTACAATGTCAGTGCTCATACAAGATGCAGCTGAGAATGGATTAAGGTTTGCTTTAGGCAAGCCTCAATTTGTTAAGGTACAGTGACACTGCTACACACTCCTGTGCCTCTTCAGCTTTCTGAAGTAATTATAGACCTTTCTTTCACTTTTTAAAGCTGAGAGTTGTGTTGCTTCTAAAAAGTAAGAACAAGAAAATACCAACAATTTTATATTTTTGTTTTCATACTGAAACTCCTCACCCTCTGTGAAGAGTCTTTTTTAGAATAACAACTTTTTAAAGTGTTTTCTCCCTCACAGTTAAAAGGATACAGAGTTTCTAAAATTGTTTTCTCTCTCACAGTTAAAAGGATACAGAGTTTCTCTGCTTCTTACACCTCTTCTATTTTTTCAATATTTTTTGAACCTGTTGTTAGACTGGATAGAACTTGGAGTTCTCAAAGATACCACTTACACTGGGTAGAACTTGGAGTTCTCAAAGATACCATGTTGTGGAAATAGGCAGCCAGACTGAGGATGAGATCCAAATGAGTTTTCCTGCCGAGGGAAGGGCAGCAGCATGATCTCAGCCACATTATTGCTCATAGGGGACTTCAGGACCACAGGGCCACAGGAAACAAGGCCTCACAAGTTGTTTTTCTGTGTCTGCAATTAAATAGTGGGGCTTTTTTCTGTTTATTGTGGGTTTAGTTTTGGGTTTGTTTTATTTGAAATGCATGTTATCTGATCATTAATGAGAATTATCCATCTGCATTTCAGCCCTTCATTTCCTCATTCACCAAAGTGATCTCTAACAATCCTCCTTTGTTTTGGCTTTAGATAATTTCAGGCCAGTTTCTTTCTGATAAAAAAGTCGGTACCTATGTAGAAGTTGACATGTTTGGCCTGCCTGTGGATACCAGAAGAAAAGCTTTGAAGACCAAGACCTCTCAAGGCAATGCAGTTAATCCTGTCTGGGAAGAGGAAGCCATAGTTTTTAAGAAGGTTTGTGTAAAACTTGCATCCCAAAAGTGCATTGTTTTAATCGCTATCCAGGGGGATATTTATGGTTTATTGAAACTTTTTCCTTGTTGGAAAGAAGAAAAGAGACTCTGATTAGTTATTTCTTGAACCGTTAACCTCAGAGCAGGACAACATTAATCCAGCTCTAATGATCTGTCAGACCTAGAACATCCAAAGCAATCTGCTATCTCTGCTTAGCACTAGGTTGTCTATATAAATACAGCCCAGGTGATGAAACCATGTAAATCTCATCCACTTGAGTCTGAGCTACTCATGTAGTTTGAATGGTATCACTCAGGCTCAATTCTGTAAACCTGAAGGGAGAAGAAAATACTGAGCATGTTTCAGGACTGTGTAAGGTGAAGGTCTTACTGTGCTTTGCAATACCCTTGCAGACAATATTTGAACAGAATCTCTGGTTTTTCTTATTGAGCACTGTGGTTAAGTGAATCTTGAGTTCAGGTGTTTGTAAAACAATCGCTGTGAGAGGTTTCTCTCAGCAAATGTAGTTCACAGAGGTGTTTTTACAGTTGGTACTTGCAGCACTGCTTTCTAAGGAGTACAGCTCTTTTCCCTGATCATTTGGCCTTCTGAATGACTTTGCTTTGGCAGCTTGCCAGGGCTTAAGTTTAGAAACATCACTAACATTTTTCTTCTGTAATGAACTTCTAATTAGTGTACTTCGTTTCTCTATTTAGTTAACGATGGTGCCTGGCTACCTCTGTGCTCAGAGAAGCATAGGGTACTATTTTTAGTGCTGTTGAAAATAAATTGGAGAAGCTCTTAGGTTCGGATTGTTGGGGTTTATTTTTCTTTCAATGGGTAGATAAATTTTAGCATATATTCTGAAAAGAATGCACATTTCATGCATGTATTTTCATGTGTATTTGAATTAAGTAAGAAAATGAGATGCATTATGCTATGCATCTTTTTAAAGCAATAGTAAAGATTCCTATCTTAGTTTAGCAACCTTTTCTGATTTCTTGTTTGTGTTTTTTTATCAACTGTTCAACAGTTCTATATAGTACCAAAAAAGCATCCATTGCTAGGAAACAGTCCTAAAGAGGAATAAACCCCTTTGGCCCAGCTAGTGAGTGTGCTGCAGCACTGGGGTTGACGTGGTTGGGGTAATTCATACATTCACGCTCTGCAAAACAGGTTGAGTTCCTTGCTGAGTTTTCAACACTAATATGCCTTAGCAGTAGCTTTTCTTAGAAGTAATCCCCTTGGCACAAACACAAAGGGGGAAAAGACACATAGGGATGTGAGTAATAAGCAGAAAACAGAGCAGCATTCAGGTGTGATAGCAGTTGAGCCGCTCTAGTCCCTTGTATCATACTGAAAATGTAGGGACAGATTGCTGGGTTCAGCATACTGTGGACATATCCCACCTCAAGTTTCTTGATTGGAAAATGTCTCTATGAGAGTTATTTTGACACACAGGTGTATACAACCTGACCTCTTCTGTGGTAAGACCTTCTGATGGATGTGTAGATGTTCCAGTCTGCTAGACTGATCTTTCTGCCTTCTGTATAGCCTGTGGAAGGAGCTGTTTCATTCAGAGCTGAATGTTCATAATGCAACAATATTGCCTTGTAGGTTGTTTTACCTTCCCTGGCCTGTTTGAGGCTAGCAGTGTATGAAGAAGGAGGGAAATTCATTGGTCATCGGATATTACCAGTCTCAGCAATTCGACCAGGTAAACCTTTTTCTTCATTGAGACAGATATTGTGTAGTAAAAAGAAACAGCAAAGCAGAATCTCAACTGCTGTAAGTCAGGAGCCACTCATTCAGGCTTACTGCAAGTGGGGATTTGAATACTCTATTGCAGCTTTGACAAAGAAAAGTGCCATATTTCATCAGACATTTACATTCTTAACAATCCAGGAAAACCAATGGAATTAAAGCATCAGAGGCATAGTTGGCATGTTCTTGTCTCCAGTACATCAGCTTCATGCTCACAGGTTTATGCTTAAAAGAGCAATTGTACACTTTTAAGAGGAAAGAGGGCAGTAGCAGACAATTTTGATGTCATCTTTGTGAGAATGGGAGACAGCTGGGAATGAAACCAAAATATGCTCCTCTCATGTAATTCCTACATGCATGCAAAGACTGACCTATATGCAAGCTGTTGTATCTTTTTTACAAATCAGCCCAAAATTGCTGTCATCTTCACTGCTGAAAATTAAAAGAATTGTCTTGTGTGACAACTCAACCCCTGTTTTTCAGGCCAGAGACTTGTTAGAGATCCTGTTTCAGAAAGAAGCAGTGACATTGGCGTTTTGAGCAAGTATTCAAATTCAGTGCCAGCTTTGCCAGTGAGGGAAGGAAACTAAATTAGGGCAAGCATATGGGCCATAAACATGCTCCCAGCTTCACTCATTCTGAAAAAGGAAGAATATCTGTGTCTACCCTGTACCTAATCTAGTCAGTCCCAGCAGTAGCACAAAACTCACATGTCCCTGTATCTACAGTTGCCTATATTATTCCCAAAGAATAATCTCCACACCTTTTTAGTGAGCCAACTCAGTTTATCAATCCATCAGAAAATTCTATTATGCCAGCTGCATTTTCTGTTGGCTTGATGGATATAGCTGCCTCATGGAGGATCTGTGGTGCTCCAGAGGAGAATAGGGGATTGGAGAGAAGTGGGATGTGAAGGATTTCTCTCTTCTGATAAAGGTGAGCTCCTACCACAGCTGGTCCACTTTCATGGTACTCGCCCTACATGCAGCACAGAGACCATTCTTTGGATTACTGAATCCTGTACCTGCTTTCAAACTTTTGCTCTTTAGTACAAAGACCACTGGGTTAAGTCATGCAAGGACTTCTGAGAGCTGTTAGCCACAGGCCTATTTTCTGGTCTTTTGACTCTAGTAGTCATTAATTTACAGCATGTGATGGAGAACAGTGTGTTGCGTTAGTTTGTGTACATGCTGAAAATTTGCTGGAAGTGGTCAAGAGAACTGAGAACTCTTTTCTAAGATGTCAGTGAAAACTATATCATATTGTCACCCATATCCACAGAATTATCACTATTCTCAAAGCAAGGATTTAACCATTACTTGGAGAAGGAGTTGTTCACATCAGCCAAGTGAGGATTCCCCCAGATAAGTGCATCCTGCTCATGACGTGTATCCTGACACTACCCGTATGTGCAGCTCCCTAGCTCTGTCTTAGGAGAGCAGCTTCAGCTGTGGTGTGAGAGACACCAGTCTGTGAGGCAGAGGGTGCAGTTTTGCAGCACTGCAGTGGTGTGTGTGTTTGTTGGGCTGGAATTCTTTTTCTCCCATTCCTACCTGTGCACTTCCATCACTGTCTTTAAACCTGCATTAATATGTCTGAACTTACGTTGAGGCATTTTGGGGAGCTAAATTAATGGAAGACTCCTGGCAGATTCTGAAGGTTGCTTTTTCCAGTGTGAAGCTTGCTGAGCTCTCTCTCTGCAAAGTCAAAGAAGTGTCAGTGAGCAGGAGAAAGAACAGGGTATGGTGGTGGATGAGTGGGAGAAAGGGCCTGGGGCTGCCCCAGCTGTGGTGGAGGTTCAGGTTGGACATCAGGATGAATTTCTTCTTGGAAAGGGTCATTAAACATTAGAATTGACTGCCCAGGCTTACTTTTGAAAATTAAATAAGAGCTACAAAACTAGAAAAACCAGACAGTGGTAATAAAATAGAATGCATAACAAATAAATAAAATTATAATTTTCAACATTATTCACATATGTAAAAATAAACAGAAAATACTATTTTAAACTGCAGTGTCACATGCCTTTCCAAAAGTTCTATGTCTGTGTACTTAACTCTGAAACACCTTCAGGTAAATCTTTCACTTCCAGAAGTCCCTGGAGTTTCTTGCTCAGCTGGAGCCACGCTATAAATAACAAATGATAACACAATTACATTGAAAATGTCTGTGGAAGGGTTTATTCTCTGAGCTGGTTGTTTCTTGTTTTGCAGGCTATCACTACATCTGTTTGAGGAATGAGAGGAACCAGCCCTTGACACTGCCAGCTCTCTTTGTGTACATAGAGGTCAAAGACTACGTACCTGATACTTATGCAGGTAATTCTGTGACATTTTCCTACTGTGGAATATAAAGGTTAATGGAAACACAAAATGCACGAGGCATAAATGATTTGCCAGACTGTGATAACTGTCCTGTGAACAAATGTCTGCGTCTGATGGATAATTCTATCTCAGCACTCATAGGAGATGGCCTGATTTACAGCCACTTGCCTGAGGTTTAGGATTAGGGCCACCTCTTTTGTTTGCAACGGACTCCAAAGGAGGAAATACCTCAGGCATTTGCCATTGAAACACAAATGAAACTTTGCTTACATGGCACACTAGTGTGTAATTGCTTCCTAAGCTAAGTGCCATGCTTAAGGTAGAGCAGTGTATTTGGCATTGGCGCTAAACAAGGATGGATTTAAAGGCACACTGTGAAATACCATCTTCAGTGAAAAACAGTATTCTGTGTAGCTATTTTGATTTTATTAATACACAGGATTTTTCCACAGCTCTTCCATGCCTCATGCAAAGCTGGCTGATGCTGTAAGCTTTGAAAATTCATCATAAAAAGTGCAGAAAATGCACATCCACAAGAACGAAGCACAAACTCCAGGAGGGTGAGAGTGTTTGTACATGGTGTACTCTCCTCTGCTGCTGTTTCTAGAACCTAGGAGTACCTATCACCAGCAGATCTGTATGAAAGAGAGAGTACTTTTCTTAAAACCTGAGGAGTAGCACTGGAACCATAACATAAGGGTTTTGAAACTGAAGTATTTGCCTTATTTCTAGATGTGATTGAGGCGTTATCCAATCCAATCAGATATGTAAACTTGATGGAGCAGAGAGCTAAGCAACTGGCTGCACTGACTCTGGAAGATGAAGAAGAGGTAAAGAAAGAGGTAAGGGAGGTTTCCAAGTCTGAAAATTATGCTACAGTATTTAAAAGCACTTACTTTCCTTAGAAAGACAAATACTGAAAATTCCTGGGAATTGTATGTGTTGATTATGTGAACACCTGTAAACATCTCACCCAGAATGAGAGAAGGGTACATTGCAGCCAGGAAGTATTGCACTGAGTTTGTGGCTCCCCTGAAGGCTGCACGTTGGGCACAGAGCAAGTTATTGTTCAGAGGTAAAGAAAATGAAAAAACATGTTATGTGTCTGCTGTGCAACTTTGTTATGTAGTAAATGAAATCTTTCTAAGTCATTGCCTGTTATTTTCCAGTGTGATGCTGGTTCCCCTCACAAAAAAGACAGCTCTGTGTCAGTAGCTTTTCCTGAAACTATTACAAATTCTACAAAATTTCAGATGCTGAGGAGGATAATCTGTTCAGAAACATTTGTGTATCTCAGCTAATGATGTCTCTATACAAGCTTTGTGAGCATACGTGTCCTAAAGAGACACAGAATAACCATACAATAATTTAGTGGGAAGTTCAGCTGATCCAGCCCTTCATAGATGTTAGAAAGAGTGATGAAACCATAGAGTAGATAAATGTGTTGTAGCTTAGCTGAATGCTATGGGAACCACAATTTCAGTTGTTAGGTATCTGTTTAGATATATGTGGTTACCTAGAGACTAACCTGTAAATCCATGTTGCTGTGTCATTGAAGGTGTTGTGCATACAAATGCACAGATGTTTGCTCTGAGCCTACTTGAGAGTCCTAACAGTTCAGCTTTGGTTTCTGATGAACTCTGTGCACATTCAGACATTCTCTCTATTCCAGGCATTGTCACTGGGATGTATTCTGGCAGTGTTTGAAATTATCAACATTGTCTTTCCAAGCTTGTCTGTGTCAGGTGTTGGGCACAGCGTGTGATTCAAAAGGCACTCGGTACAGTGCTGTAGTGAAGATGGAGATATGCTTTGTAATCCTAAACTGCCCTCAGCTCTGATGTCTTGTCTTCTTCAATTCTCAGATGTGCCAAACCTCACTGAACTAGATTTTGTAACCAAGAATACATTCCCAAAGCAGACCAGATGAGGGAAAGTCATTACAATTCAGTGGCCAACAATTTACTCTTTGTGCAGTGTCACAAGTTCGGCTGAATGAGGACACTGTGAAATGCTCAATAGTATCTTAGACATTTATCTAGGACACTCTCCACATGAGATTCTATTTTAATAGCAAAGTCTTTTTTGACATAATCCTTTAAATACATTAGAGGTCATTTTTACTTTTGAAAAAGTACAAATTTTCCTGGTCTGTACAGGCATATTTGTTAGTTAGAAAAATTCTGTCGTAGATTGTCTTCTAAAGTAAATGGAAAGAAGGAAAGATGACTTGCAGTGCTCAGATAGTGCCACTGTATGTCAAGGAGCTTGAAAGCTCATATGCTAAAGGAGGTTGGTTTGGAGTAGCACAGAAATGTTTTGTAAAAGAAACCTGCAGTGATTGTAGTGGTGCATTTGCTAAAAATGTGTAACCATTCAGTTAGCTGTAGTATCAAGGGACACATACAGAACTGTCACTTTAAGTGGCAATCTAAATTCACCACTGTTACCTTCTATTCATAAAGGCACATTCTAGGTAAGATATTTGGCAGCTGTCTGTACTTGGAAGTCTTGAATTACCTGATCATGCTTTGTGGTGATAACATCTTCCTCACCTGTCAGCCAGGCTGACAGTTTTCTTCATTTATATTGGCCCACAACAATCACACTGATTGATAATTGCAAGTGCATTCACTGGCAGCATAGCTAAATAAACCCACGTGTGTTTGCCAGAAATGTACACTAAGTGCACCTGGATTCACTTTTCCAATGCCCATTTTCAAATTTACACACTATAAATGATTGTCTGCAAAGCTGGGCCATCTCCTAGTACAGATTCCACCTCCCCACACCTCTTTCCTTCACCTCACACACATTTATTTATCTGATCTGGGTTCTTGCAGTTGTTAGAGGAAAACTGGGTGGTTTTTACTTTGCTAGCTAGAAGTTTAAACTCAATCTTTACCTTTCTGGTCAGTTTTGCTTCCAGCCTGGCGTTGTGGAGAATGGAAGCATGGTAATACCTGCCATGTGGGATTTGCACCTTTAACTTTACTTGTCTGAATACACTGTAAATCTTTAAGAGCATACAGGTAGTGAAGGTTACCTTCTCTTTCC
>NW_008671217.1:95675-97053 GCF_000695815.1 Acanthisitta chloris
AAGAAATTTGCAGAGAGCTCCTTGGGAAGAATTAATGCCAGCCTAAAGTAGTTGGACGTAACTAGATTGTATGCTTTCACCCCCACAGCCACGGGAGCAGAAGTGTGTAGGGGTCTGGGAAAAGCCAGCCAAAGTAAAATGCATTTTGGCTGTGCCTGCTGGTGAAATGTCTCTGGGGCTGCATGTTAATTCCCACCACAGAGCTGGAGTCAGGAGGCCTTCCTGGCTCATTAATGTGTCTGACAGAGAAGCAACAGCATGTCTGACCTGTTGTTCATACCCATAAACCAGTGTTGAAATGGAAATCACTGTTTTGCATGCCTGGATATAAATCAAATGAGGCCGTTTGGCTTTCTGGTTTAAATAAAATTATTTTGATATGGAAAGTAAACAAAAATGATCTCTAGGAGAGTAGCTGCACTTGGCATATCTGATACCACTATTTAAAGTGAAAATTCAGGCATAATTTTGCAAATCATAATGATCACACCAAGGTGCAGTAATGGAAATTAAGTTGATCTGACAGTTGTTATGGAGAGAGCTTGCTTACACTGACTTATAATTTGCCAAAGAGGATAGAGGCAGACTGTCTTAAGAACTGCCCATCTACCCTAACACTGCGGTGCAGAAGTCTCCCAATCCCATCCATTGGGAATACAGCTCCTGTTCTCTGTAGAAGTAAAACCAGGCCATATGGATACATGCCTCTATGGGTATGTATCTTTCTACTTAGTAAATATACTGTATTGCAAAAGGCATGGCAACATGTGAAATAGAAACCAGTTTCTGTGAATATTAAAACTATAAATTAAAAGGTTGGATTACATCATGTTTTAAAAAGAGCCTAAAATATTCTCCACTAAGGAGAAATCATGTTTACTTTAGCATTCTGTGTCATGAATTATGAGAAGAGAAAGTGCTTTTTAATGAGATTAGATTGCTTGATGTAGTGAAAATTACTCTTTATTCACTTCCTGATCCAGTCTCCATTTCTGCTTTAGTTTCTGAAAACAGATGTTTTATGTCCAAAACTGACAGGCTATATTAATAGTTTTTCAATAAGCTGCAACACAGTATTTTGCAGCACAAACCTAGCCTCAAGAAAATACAATACCTGCTTTCAGAGGCAGTGACTTTTGGGGCACAATGTTAGGAATTCTAGCTTTATTTGTAATTTATTTTTTATTTATTTGTGGGTGATCCATGTAGCAAACATTGCTTTTATTAAACTAATGAATTGCAGCCCACAGGAGTATTTTAAGGAAAATTGAGAGGATAACCATGTCTCTGTGTGTTTGTCACAGCTGCAGGTTTTGCCAGCCACATTGTTCTTCTGTCATAAATGTTGGCTAGCTCATGTTTTTCTGTATTTTATTGC
>NW_008671217.1:97080-100453 GCF_000695815.1 Acanthisitta chloris
GTAGTTGGCTTTTTAATTGAGTCATGTTTCTGACTATAGTATCTCTCTCCTGTAATTTTGGTCAAAATAGGCTGTTGAGACAGAAATTGTTTTGCAATATACAGTATGTTGTCAGGGTCAAGCTGAAGGAAATCAGTGGCAGAAGCAGCAGAAAACAGCCAGATCAAAATGTATTTTGCCTCTATTGATATAGCGTAGGCTGATATTTTTTTTTAATTGAGTCATGTTTCTGACTATAGTATCTCTCTCCTGTAATTTTGGTCAAAATAGGCTGTTGAGACAGAAATTGTTTTGCAATATACAGTATGTTGTCAGGGTCAAGCTGAAGGAAATCAGTGGCAGAAGCAGCAGAAAACAGCCAGATCAAAATGTATTTTGCCTCTATTGATATAGCGTAGGCTGATATTTTGCAAGTGTGGAGTAATCACAGGGAAAAAAAACAAGAACTGTGGTATCCTGCCTCTGCATGTAATGTGATTACCATCAAAGAGTGAAATGGAAGCAGCTGAAGGAACAAATCCAAAATCACCCTGAGACACCATGGCAACTGGCCCCTTGCAGGGACAGCAGGAAGCAGGGCCTGGCCATGTCAAAATAAAAACTACTTGGAATGACCTTCTGCTTGCTGAGAGCTCAGTGCTTGCTTAAACCTGATGGTCCCAGGGAAAATTGTAACATGTTCAGTGCATAGTACAACTCCCCACTGAAAGCCTGAGCCCTTAGGAAACTGGACAGAAGGAAAAGATTGTGGAAAATGCTTAAATATTTGGATACCACAGATGTATTCATGCAGCAGGATGGAGGTACTGTTTACATATTATCCTTGGAGTGTACTTAGAAGAATGTAAGATCTTGGGAATCACAATTATGTCTGTTCTATAAGAGCAGTGAGTAATAATAGTGCTGTGTCTATCTATGAAATTGAAAAATAATTTTGTGTACATGTTTTGTTCACAGGAGGGATTGGAGTAGCATTTTCATGCCAGCACCTACATTATTTCTAGAAAGATTTTATGGCAGAGAACAGTGCTTTTCAATAAAATACAGATTTCACATCTGGTGCAGCTAATATATACTGTGCTAAAAAATTTCCCTGATGAGTTATATCCACTTAAAATGCTTTTTCAGAATAATATATGCTCTATTTCTTCTTGAAATTTACCCTGCAAAAATGAGCCACCTGGGTTACCAAGGCTTTTAAGGATATCTTTTTCTGTTGTTTTCTTTTGGACTGATTTTTAGATATAACACTTACAGAATTTTACATTTAAAAAAAAAGAGGCTAAAGTAGACCTGCCACATTTAAAAAAAAAAGAGGCTAAAGTAGACCTGCAAATAAATTAAGTCTGTTAGTTGTGAAGACTAATAAAAATCATTATGAATTTTCAGGTTGACCATGGAGATGCACCATCTGAAGCTCACAATGAACCTAGGCCAACACCAGCAGAAAATGGAGTAAATTACACTGCCTCTCTTACACCGAAGCCAGCAACTCAGGTTGTCCATAGCCAACCAGCACCAGGTAAAAAACAAACAAAAAAAAAAAATCCCAAAGGAAAAGTTACAGAAGTGCCATCTTTTCAAAATAAATCTGGATGATAATTTTTGAAGTGCTTTGTGTTTAAAGGACAAAGGCTGGGAAGAGATTGTGTGTGTTTGTTTGTATACAATAGGTAAAGACTTTTCCATCACTTTTCTGTGCTGTCAGGGCTAGCCTTCTTCAAATATCCAAATATCTTTTACTTAAGAGTTGCTTTTGTGGTGAAACTGAAGTTCATTACAAGCAAGAAAATGTGCTGAGGTTTTTGTTGTTGTTACAAGTGCAGGAATCTCTTTGAATTGCTTTTGCAAATGTGCCTAACTTAGTCGCATAGTTACATCTTACTCCACACACAAAATACAGTCTTGTATTGACATATCTCCTATAACAAATGCTTGTTAAACCACAGTGTTTATAATTTTATGACTGCAGTCTTCACAGCTTGATCTAACTGACTTCCAAGGAGCTGGATTCATCTTGCGTACAGAAATTTTGCATTGACATCCTAATTTAGGGCAGTTGTACTAACTGTCAGACTAATGCCAATTAGATGACTCATATGAGGGGTATCTATCAGTGAGCACAATAACATCCTCCTTGTAAGTAAAACAACAAAACTCAGGTGGGTTTTTTGGAAGGTCACCTGTTTGTGTTGGTTGGTAGGGTTGATGTTGTTTTCCAGCTCAAGATGTGTTTTCTCAAATGATTAGTAACTGCCCATGTCAGTGTATGTCCTGTGTCACCTGCCACAATCAAGCAGCACAATAACAGCTGTTTTGAAAGAATTGGAATTACTCATCTCTCTTACTTCTAGGTTCGGTGAAAGCACCTGCAAAGACAGAAGATCTTATTCAGAGTGTCCTCACAGGTAATAAATGTACTGTTTACATGAAATAAATGGGTTTTTTTGTTGAGAGAAACATGTTTTTTCTGAACTAGGTCACCTGGCTTGGACATTTGTTTGACTGATTAGGACTGCAGTAAGTCATAGCCATGTTTTCTTCCTCAGCTTTGAAATTATTAAATGTTTGAACAATTTCATGAGATTCGGTGCCAACGGGGAATTTTTTTGAAATATCCCATCGGTGTAGTTTTACAAGCACCAAGTTCCCATCTAATGCACACAGAAGACCAGCAATATTATGAGAACGGGAGCTAAATTTGCTCTGATATTGTGAATAGCAGTGAAACCATTTTATCTTCATTAGCCTTGCAGTGTTCCCACTGCTCCTACAAAACTGAACACTACTGTTAACATTAAGCAGCATGTCCTGTCAGTTGGTTAGGGCCCTACTGTTCGCTTGGGTGTCATGTCCTCCAGCTTGGAGATGATTTAGATTGCAAATCTCATAAATCAGTTGGTTTTATAGTTATTCTTCTGCATTACAACATACTTCATGCCCAAATCTTGTGCAGACCTGCATTCGGGTGTGGACAACAGGTAAGACACACGACATTCTTCATGTTGATTGCCTCTTACTCAGTCTCCCTCATGTGCAGTAGAAAGAGACTGGCCTAGAGTGTGGGAGTGCCTGCTGGCCTCATACAATCCATCTGTTGTCTGGGAAGGGGCCTTCAGTCTGGCTTTTCCAGAGATGTGACCCCAGGTCATGCAAGTCATCATTCCTTCCAGTGCATTTTTTTGTGGAGTTTTTTGGTTTTGGGGTTTTGTTTTATTCTGGTTTGGGGTGAGCTTGTGCAGGTCAGGTTGGCAGACCCTGAGCTTGAGCTGTGGTCTGAGTTCACAGAGCAGGATAACTTTCAGAGCTACTGCTGGAGTGACAGCACTGTAGCTTACCCACAGTAAATAAGCAGGCTCTGTTTCATTCCTGC
>NW_008671217.1:100469-120324 GCF_000695815.1 Acanthisitta chloris
GATTCCAGTCATACATTGTTAGAAAATTGAAATGGCTTTTGTTATTATCATTGTAGAAGTGGAAGCACAGACTATTGAAGAGCTAAAACAACAGAAGTCTTTTGTTAAGCTTCAAAAGAAACACTACAAGGAAATGAAGGACCTTGTAAAGAGGCACCACAAGAAAACCACCGACCTTATCAAAGAGCACACTGCAAAGTATAATGAAATCCAAAATGACTACTTGCGGCGAAGAGCAGTTTTGGAAAAAACAGCAAAAAGAGACAGTAAGAAAAGGTATGTTGAACACAGCTCTCCTGATCTTGGTATTGGAGATATTTGCTCAAGTCTTCTTTTACAGGAGACAAATAATAGGGAGGTGAGTGACATTAGAGCACAGAGAAAAATCAAAAGCAGCAAGATTCCTAAGTAATGGGGATGAGAGCATTGTTTCCAAATTAGAGCCCTGCAAAAAATCAAGCTAGAGAAGGCATCAGATGCAGAATTATGTGAAAGAAACACCCAAAGGTTATTAACATCTGGCTACTTTTTTAATCCTGGTTGATCCAGACCACTTGGGGATCTCTTATTGACTACTGCTTGGCTTTGCCTCTGCATGCACACCCGTTCTGTCCTCTCTCTCTTTCCAAGCCTTGCATCACCGTTTCTTGTGTGTGTTGATACAATTTTTATCCTATTTGTTTAGGTAATAATAAAAAAAGGAGAGTTGTATATACCATTCTCAGTTTGAAATGCGAAGACTGCAATGGCATGCTAATCTTTCCACAATTATTGCTTTGTTCTTGCAGTAAGGAACTATACATTAATAAAGATCAATCCTTAGCTCCTGGGAGAACATATACACACATAGATCCAATCAATGTCTGATACTCTTGCAATTGAATCGTTATTTCTCCCATTAGTGCATCGTTCTCATTTTAACATCATTTGTTTCTCAAAGTCATTAGATAAACACAAAAGTCCTTCAACTTTTCCATGAAATTGATGTAGCTGCAGTTCTTAAATATGAAGACATTAAATTAAAAAAATACAGATACATTTTGGAGGAGATCATCAGAGAAAAAAAGCTGCAAGCATACTCTGGCTGCCAACCTTGTTGATAGCACCTCTAAATGTAAGTGACTGGGATTCAGGCCATAACTTGTCCCTAGGCAGGAGCTTATTTGTTTCTGCTTGCCTGATGACAGAATGTCATTGGGCTTAATAAGAGCTTGACACTCGTAATATATCTATGTTCAGCTGGCCTTAACTGTTGCCAGTTTTCAGGCTTTCAGGTTCTATACTTGAGTTTAACAAACTCCCTTAACGACTGGTTGTCAGCTGCATGCACAGACATTTTATCAGCTGTATGTTCCACCATCAAAGTGTCTGACAGATATATAGCAGAGAAAATGATGTCATGTTTCTTTCTTTTCTCTAGCATATTCTATTCACACTTAAGTAGAAAATCAAACTGAATAAATAAAATTACTCATTTATGGTTGAGCAAAAAGGATTTTGTTTTTTATTGTGTTATGATCTGACCATAAATCATTCATGATACCAGGCAGTAAAACCCTGCAGTCTCTGATGTAGAGCTGTCACAGTGGTTTCAGAGATGTGAAGTTTTATGTGCAGATACAGAAAAATCTAAATGTTAAAAGACGGGAGGTTAAATTTAAAAAAAGGCAGGAATGTATTTTTAGGGATGGAATTTTCAAACTTGCAAGTGCAATTATCTCAAGCAGCAGACTTCTAATAGAATCTTCATCCCAAGGAAAAAGGCTGGTTTTATAATTTAAAATTATTACTGAAGCTATTTTCCTGTAACTGCAAAGTATAAATCCCTCCTTCATCAGGAGTCTCTGTAACAGATAGCCATAAAAATGTGTTGACTCTGCTCAGCAGCAATCTGTGTTTCATGCCCTTGTCTCATATTGAGCCGAGATTCAGTCAAGTCATTGTCTGTTCCTGTTGTCTATAGGAAGTTTGAAATACTTATTTATACACATACACAAGTGTTTAGTTTGTGTCGTTCTGAAGCTTCTGTAATGATCATGTCCCTTAAAAAACAGTATTCAGCCAGTGTTTAGAAACAGGCCTTAATTCTTTTCCCCAAAAAATACAAGAGAAATGTCAGCTCTAAAACATACTGTGTAATGGCATAATATGCTGACTGTAATATTCATTAACACTGTCTTCTGGCTCTAATATTTAAATTGCCCTCACCTATCACACTGACCCCACTTAACCTCTTAGCAGAATATTCAAATGCAATAAAATAAAAAAGCAAGAAATAAAAGGAGGCTACCTTGGGATTCGTATCCTCAGACCGATGAAAGCAGCTTCACTTTATTTCAGCTGAAGTAACTCTAACTGACAGCAGCTGCACACTTGAACCTGGTAGAGAGAAGAGGCAGCCAGTGTAGCACGTTCTCTGCATTGTAGTCTCTGCACATTTCTCAGTAGCAAACTCATTTTTCTCACAGTGTCAGCCCTCTCTATTCAAGGTTTTGTTGCTTTGTCCATCTCATGCTCTGTTCTGACGTTTCCTAGGCAACTGATTTAACACCTGAGTACAGCAGTAAACACAGCAGCAGAGCAGGGACTCGGCATAATTTAATTTTGTAATACCTGTTTCTTGAGTTTAGTTTAGGGCTGGCCTAAGAGTGATACTGGTTTTGCTGCTTATTTTTTCCTTGTGCAGTTTAGTGTCATCATGTCTTCTTTCAGTTACATCTATCCTTCCTTCTGTCTTAAGAAAGAATAAAATAAACCCAAACTGTTCCTTAGTGTTGCTTTTTAGCTTCCTTATTATGTTTTTCCTTTGCTTCTATATGTTGCCTATCTGAGGTTTACTCCCCACTGGGCTATTAACTTTCTTTCTAAAGTCAACAGTCCACAGAGCCCTTTCCTCTGTGTGTGCTATGCATGGCATTTCCTGAAGGGGGAAGAACATACCAAATAAAGGGATGTTCCTACCATTTTAAGCATTTTATAAATGCAGATGTAAATTTAGGCTCTTAAATTTATTGCTAAGTGCAAGCAAGGATGACTCGGCTTCCAAAATACTTAACATTCACCATTTCTGCTGAAGACTGTGCAGCTTTGAAGTTCAAGTTACATGTCTGGAAGTGGATAAACAAGTTCCATGAGCATCTGTTTATGGGAAATCTTGGCAGTTGCCTTTATTGCTCATTTATACTAAGCCTGGTTGACACCACCATGGTAGGTTATTAAGATGAGGTTTCAAAGTAACAGTCATCCCATTAATAAACTGTTAATATGATTTTTTCCCCCAAAAGATTAAACTATTGGACTTACTAGAGCTAAAATCACCTATCTTCTTGCCCTATTTGTGGTGTTGAGAAACTTATTTATGGGCTGCTTATAAACATCTGCCTTAAAAACAAGGTTGAAATATGTGGCATAGTGTACATGCTTTGTGACTGAGACCACAGTGTGTGTCTTTGCAGATCTGACACAGGCAGCCCAGACCACAGTTCCTCAACTATTGAACAGGAGTTAGCTGCACTGGACTCTGAAATGACCCAGAAGCTGGTGGAGCTGAAGGAGAAGCAACAACAGCAGCTGCTAAATCTCAGGCAGGAGCAGTATTACAGTGAAAAGTACCAGAAACGAGAGCACATTAAGCTGGTACGTTTGTTATGTTGTCTGCCTTTCCTTAGCGAGTTCATGAGGAGGAATAAAAGCAGCATGACTCCATAATTAAGTGGGCCTTCCTCTTCCCTGGAGTCCCTTTCAGAGCTTGAGTTCTCTGTGGTCTGCTGCAACCTGAAGGGGTTCTTGTGTCACTTTGTCACTAACACTTCTAACAGCTTGAAAGACTTTGGATGGGAGGCAGAAAGGCAACAGGACTATTACTAACTCTAGTTACATAAGTGCCAGTTTACTGCAGCATTTGGATGATGTTCCTGTTTTGTTCTGCCACTTTTTTAAACATACAACACTCAAGGAGGCAGGGTTAGCTGGAAAACAAATTTAAACACCATGAAAATAAATAAATGAAGATAGATTCAAACATTCCCCCGGACAGAGAGTTGTGCAAGTCATGTTCCTGGTGCAAATTAATGCTTTAAGGGGATGCAGGACATAATCTGTATATGATGAAGTATTTTGTGTCCATTAGTCCAAGTCAGGGTTTTTTTACAGCTGGAGTTTGGCTGACAACTACAGCAGGGTCATAGGCCCTCTGAGCTGAAATAGAGGAGCTTGGGCAGGTGGCAGCTGATGATGGTGGATGTTCTTAGGCAGAAAAGAACACTTTTAGAGGGTGTTATGGGAATGCAAACTATTTCTCAACTCCAGACAATCCTCTCTCACCATTTTTTCTGTTATGTGGTGTTTTGCCTCATTACAGTTGAGTGAAGTGATTTGTCTACTCTGCCCTGACATCCAAACAGAGCAGGTCAGAGGAGTGGTATGTGTGGATATCACTCAGCAAGGCCTCTGCACAAATTCAAGTAACAGTTGGTGGCTGCATCTCAGAGATTTTAAGTTTTACAAAAATGAACCATTTTGGACCCACATAGTTGGGCTTATATTGGAAGCTAGCTCATTTCTCATTCCAAAATGGGGAATGGCATTTCTCAAAGCAGAGTTACATTTTTTGCATTATCCAGTTATTTAGTGTCTGGATAAATTCATTTTTTAGCACAGAACTTTCAGACAGTTTTCCCTCTGAGCTGTGCAGGATTTAATATTCCAATTAAAATTTTCCTTACAGCTGAGAGATTCTTTCTGATGTCTTTCTTTTAGAGCAGAGCCTATTGTGAGTACCTTTCTGCTTTTATCTAAGGAATGAGAAGTTGGATCAGACCAGCTAGGCATTATTAGACGTTCCTGATCCATCACCTGGGAGGGAGGGTTATTGTACAGAATCAGACTTAAACTAGGGGGGGGGTGATCAAAGCAAATTGGTCCCATTTCCCATCTGGATTCACTGTTCACTGAACTAGCACACAAGCTCTGTCCATGTGTCCTCTCCCATCAGCATCCCCACCATAGGCATGGATGGGTTTTGTTGGCAGTTTCAGCACAAATGAGATCAAACCTAGTGCTGTACAGCAAAGTTCAAACCAATGACTCAGATCTTTTTTAATCCATGGTTCTGTAATTAAAATGTAGGTTGTGCTTATCTATGCTTAGCTTTAATAGCTGTCATGCTTGAATTTTCAAGAGCCACCTGACCATCCTGAAATCCAAGCCAGTCCTTGTAATAATGCTCAATGCAAGAGGAATGTTTTCAGCCCTTGCAGAAAACCTTCAATGTTCAGTGACACACGAATTCAGTTTGTAATTAGTATTTTGTAAATTCAGTTTGTGACCATTTATTAATTATCATAGGCCTTTGAATTCCTAGCGAAAGTAAAATCTGCAAAACATGTTTTGATTTTACGTTCAATATTGTGAAACTATCACCTTGATGTACAGAGAAGTAGTAGTTGGTGTGTAAGTTGGACATGCACCAGTCTGGCTGAAGGTTAATAATGTGTTTACACTGATAAGAATGTTTACTACCTTTTGATCACTGTAGTTAATCTGGGAATGGTGTAACACTGTCATGGCTGCTACATACTTTTGAGGAAATTTAGATGCCTGTTTAGCTGAAAATACATATTTTTGTCTCTGGGGATTTTTTTAGCTTATTCAGAAGCTGACAGATGTAGCAGAAGAGTGTCAGAACACCCAACTAAAGAAACTGAAAGAAACATGTGAAAAGTAAGTGCTGTTCCCCTTATCTTTGATTGCTACTCCTTGTGGGGTTTGTTTAGGTGCATTCTGAGCTTGCCTTTATTTTTTATACTTTAGAGAAAAGAAAGAATTGAAGAAAAAAATGGACAAGAAGAGGCAGGAGAAGATCACAGAAGCAAAGTCCAAGGATAAAAATCAAATGGAAGAGTAAGTACATCCCTAGATCCATATCCTTGTACATTATGAGGAGACAAGATATTTCACAACCAGTAATTCAAAGAAAGGTCTTGACCCCACGTACAAGGCAGCTTTTGGTCAGGCCTCACCACAGCAGGGGAGTCTTTGCTTCTGCTGATACTAACTTCATTTCCTGGGACTAATCTAATCTCCTGCTCTGCGAGCATGGAGAGCCTGAGCCTCGGTCAGCAGCAGAGATGCTGCTGTGTGGTGTGGGGACATGCCTGGGAGCAGCGAGGCAGAGCAATTCCCCAAGATGCTGTTAATCCAGACACTGTTCCTCTGAGTATAAATGGACTTACTGGCTTCAGTTCCTGCAGGGTTTGATTTCACCTTAACTTAGGTTTTTATTTGTGAATTATCTTTTCTTCTTAACTCTGTTAAAGTTGCTCTGAAAAAGAAATAGCAACAGCATCCTGGAAGGTTTACTCTACTTCTGTGATAAATTCCTCTCAGGTACTGTGCTGCTGATTCTCCAGTGACAGTGTCGCTTTGGGTGGGACAGAGGGGAAAGCTGAGCTCTGAGGGTGCCAGTGTCTGTGAACAGGGACAGGAATATTAATTTCATTTATGCACCACCAGACAATACAAACTGCAGTTGTGCAAGTTGAGTATATTCCTCCCAAGGGCACAGTATCTAGGTTTGTTTGTCCTTCATTTGTTTTGGCAAGCAGCTCAAAAAGAAAATGGAGCATTTTAATCTTGCACTGTTATTCTTGTTACCGGTTTTACTTTAGTAACATTTAAGGGCAGTTAAAAGTACAGGAGGAACAAACAAGCAAACAAATGAAAAGAAAAATCTAGAATGTCTGAGTTTTACTATGGAACAAAGACACAACTGTGTTTAGTTTTCTACAGGTAAAAAGGTTCATACAGGTTTTGGACCCTCTCATCAGAGAATCTCTGTATTTGGTAACACTGAAAGGAGGTCTCACACTTTACAAATCAATACTATAGAATTTTAATAAACATCCTAGAAAAAAGATAGCAAAATTATAGTAATTGATTATGAAGAGGAATAAATGCTTGACATGGTTAGAGCTGGTCAGAGGGCACAGAATTCATATTACAAAAAAGTAGTTAGCCATTGCAAAAATATTATAGCAGTAGAAATCAATTGCAGTAGGAAATGATGTGCTGAGAGGTGAATGAGACACTAATGAGAAAGGCTCAGAAACTGACAAATAGCAATTCTTTTGTTTTCCTTTATTTTTCTCATTTTTTCCTAAGGGCTTTTCTTTGCCAGACTTTTCAAAAGAGCCCTTGGGAAAGGTGAGATGGGAACTACATGGGGAGCTCAGCTTTCCTCTGCCTGTGACACAGTTTGTCCTCATGCTGGTAGTAGGGCAGAGAGTAGCAAGACCTTCTGGTGAATCCCATTTGAGTCTAGGCCCTTGTTTACCTAAAGCTTTTACACAAATTTGGGAAATAATATTACAGGGATAATACACTGTATTATTTGTTCTTTCTTAATTTCTCTATATCCACTCAGGGCATGTGTAACTACCTAAAACCATCTGATTTTAGTGCCACCTGAACAACAATTCACTGATCTTGACTGAGGCAATTAGATTTTAGAGTACTTTCCTGAAACTGGCAGCTAAAGTATCCACAAATTTTTGTTTTATGTGCATTTGTCCCTTTGGGGGATTTTGTCTTCAGCCTTTGACCAATGCTTACCAAATAACTGTCTCAGAGAGTCACATAAAGTTACAGCTACTTCCTCCAAGATCATCTCTATGTAGGGGCCAAAGTCATGTCTGCCCTGCTCTCTGTGTGGCCTTTGTCCCTGAGATGTCACCAGCAGTATCTGCTCTGACAGAGGCTGTTTCCCTGCTCCGTATGTGCCACACTGTGGCAGTGTGTATCTGCTAATGGTAGTGAGCACTCCCAGACTGACACTTGGGCCTTAGGGAATACTACCTTCACTTGGAATGTAAGACATGACATTACCCTGTGGGAAAAGCCTCTTGTGGAAGAGCAGCAAGGAGGGTTGTTGTGTGGGCCATGAGGAGTCTGAGTCCTTCATACAGCCTGTTACAAGGGCACAGTCAGGAGGTGCATAAAGGTTCATTGGGCAGATCCCTACATTTAAACACAGTCTCACTTAGTTCACAAGGAGTTGTGGGGGGTGAAAATATATTGGTGTGATCCTATTGACTGCAATAACTTGTTGATTGCTCTTCCCCAGAGAGAAGACGGAAATGATCCGGTCGTATATCCAGGAGGTGGTGCAGTACATAAAGAGGGTATGTCAGACCATGTTTGTTTTTCATTTGGGTGGGATAAAATGTCAGTTTTCATCTTGTAGGTGATATTAAACTGCAGATTCTAAGCTTAGGTATAAAGGTTCTGCAAGTGCTGATCTTTAACAGATGCAGTGTAGACTTTCTTCCCATTCCAGTCAAAGGAAAACTGGAATTTCAGGCAGATTCCCGTTAATTGTTGCTCAGCATTAGGGGATGGTGCTGAGAGAAGCAGATTTGAATATAATTTCATCTTTGCATATCCTGTGTATAGTCACAGAAAGTATCCCAGTTTTTTTAATCGGTTTGCTGTCTCTTTAAATGCAAAGATTGCATAAGGAACTCTGAAAGTCAGTGAACATTTAGTTGTAGAGTATATTTTAACTTTGATTGCATTTGTACAGTTACTGAAATATCCAAAGCATTCTGTGAGCTCTGTAAATACAAAGAATTTGATTACAGGTGTTAGCTTTCTGAAGCTGTGGGTGGTTTACACTGGGCTGAAAATGTGCACCGCAGTGTTTTGATGTGTGGCACACATGCCACTGTTGAATCTTCTCTTAATTTTAGTGCAGAGACAGTTCAGTTCAAAACTTGGCCCATTTTTGATCACAAAGGCCTTGACTTAGGAAGCACCCTAAAGAATTAACAAATTAAGTATGCTAAATTCCTGTTGGAGTCAGAGATGTCTGTGTGTTTTTTTAAATGAGGCCCAAAATTTATCAGCATGTTCATTTAGGACTCTTCAGATGCAAATCCTCTTCTTCTGGGAACAAGGTCCATCTCTTAAGGCTTATACAAGAAAAGCTAAAGCAGAATGACATGAGTTTTAAAAATACCTTATATTTCTAATAGTATTAGAAGTCTACAATAAGTCCTTTAATCAAAGTCCTATCTAATTCTAAATCCCATGTGTGAAATCTGAGATGCATTGTGCACAGCCAGCTGTCAGAGCAGTTGTGCTCAGGGATGCTTGTGGTAGTGGTGTGTAAGTTTATATTGGAATTATTCATAATTTTGATGATAATTTTCTAAATTTGATGGATGAAATGTTTGTTGGGGAAGAGGTGGGAAACTGAGGATGTGCAATGTCTGACAAAAGATTCTTGGCTATTTTCTTACAGCTAGAAGATGCTCAGAGTAAAAGACAGGAGAAACTTGTAGAAAAACATAAGGAGATTCGTCAGCAAATACTGGATGAAAAGCCTAAGGTAAAGAGTTTTTGAAGATATGTTATACTGCTAAAATTGTCCTTCAGGAAAGAAAGTGTTCTTGCAGCAGGTAGGCTGATGTTTAAACATGAGAGAATCCATTCATAGCATCAAAGCCATTGTCACTACTATTCTGGGTAAATAATGTCAAGTAGCAGCCTAGTGTGGAGCACCATTTCAGGGCCAGATGTCACATAATGGGGTTTGGTTTTTAGTACTCATATTGTTAAAAAGTTTTCCGTGTAAAAGGTGCTGCTGACCAGCAGAGTGTGCCCTTCCCTCTGTGCTTTAGCAGTACAAAACCAAAACACAGTTTACATTGAAAAGAAAAAGAGATATCTTCTTAGCATGCTTGCCCACAGGTGCTTGTGATCATTGATCAGGATGTATTTTTGTAGAAAACAATGAGCTTTTTCATAATAATAGTGTTTAATATTCTGCATTCCATGCTGGATTTCCTCTATTTGATTTTATTCACTGCATCTACATATTCTGAAATCTGTGTTTTAATCTTTAAGACTGCGGGCTGACTCTGGCTCCTGGCAAAGCTGGTAGCAGTTTTGCCATTGACTGCAGGGGAGAAGTTTCAGTCTGCCACTTGTACACAGTTTTCCTGTAGGAAGATCTAGGTAACTATGTAATCAGACTTATCCATACCAAGGGAGACTTGTTTTCAGCAGAGTTCATATCCAAGGATAAGTCTTCACAGCCCATTGTGTCATGTCTGCTTCCATTTTTTCTGCACTGTGTGTCCTAGGCTTCACTTCTCATTTCTTGTCTGCGTCCACAGTCCTAATGTTTTCGTGCCTGAATTCTAGCCCTGGGTGTGAGCTAATCAGTGTTGTCGTGTCATTTCTGTGAAATATAATTAGGCTCAGATCTGAATAGTTAGAAGTTTACAATAGCTTGGAAAAAATAAAAATGTTTGCATTTCCAATTTTCTATTCATCTTTTTAAAATCATGTTCATAAATAAGCTGGAACTTTTCGATGTTGTGGGCATCTGGGGGTAAAGACTATACATAATATTGTTTTATGTTTGGTGCTGTAGAATCCTAAGCTTCTCGGGCATGTGAACTGGAATTTAAATACTGGAATTTAAAATGTCAAAGAATAATCTGCTAGTACTTCTAACAAGTTTTTCCCAAATACTTGGGCACTTGGTTGCTTCTCTTTGTCTGTGTCCTTTCTTATTTTTTTTCTTGATTTTTTTTCCTTAATTTATTGATTTACTGTGAAGCAGCATAAAGCACTGAAAATTTGTCACTAAGGATTTGAGCTACATTTTAAAAGATTGTGCTGGCCCAGTAGTGTTAGATTCTTCCATCAGTTGTCCATGTGCCCAGCATTAGGTCATGGCAGAGAGCAGCTCCAGATCCCTGGCTTCCCCTCATCTGGGCACCAGTGCAAATGCTGCAGTAATCAGCACTCCTCACTCCACTTCTCCTGAGCCAACCCTCTGCAGTAATGTGCCTCACAGGGTTTGGCTGCAGCATTTTTTTTTCACTTTCCCACATACTGAAATGGGCACTTTGCTGAATTTATGATGGTATGTGCCTCATGCTTGCATGAGAGGATTTAAGGAAAACATAATTACTCATTTTATTAAGTCTCTTTTTATGTTTTGCTTCATGTTCATATTTCATCTCCATATTTGCTTCCTTAGTGACAGGGCTTATGATATAAAATAGATCAAATGATTTCCCAGCTGAGAAGAGCTGATGTATTTTATGCAAGCAGCAGCCTTTCTGGGGGCTGCTTTTTAACAGCCCAATCTCTCCTGCTTCAGTATTCAAACACCCACTAAAATTTATGCTAGCTGTGGTAAAAGAGTTTTCTGGCAGTATCAACTCAACCCCAGACAGAGTTTAATATATTAAGAGGGAAATAATTTTTAATATTCTTACCAATAATTCCATTGGAGACTGATTTGCCATCATTAGTCACTGTCGTTTGGTTATTTATTACTGACTCACAGTTTGTTATGTTCTGACTTTGTGCACAGAGCTGTGTCATAGCCAGGGAGAATATTGTGTCACAGAGTGCTGCCAACAGGCTGCCACACCACTCACAGTTTGTTGGCTTTTTTTAAAGTAGCAGATTACAGCTTCCTCTGTTGTGATGTGTATAGGTCACCAGAAGAAAATTTGCCCTAGAGTGCTGACATATTAGACAACAGCTTTTAGAAACTGCACAAACTGGATGCACATTAGTTCCTTGCATTGGAGGTAGACTTGTTTTTTGTTTAAAATATCATGTGTTTAGATGAAAGTACTTAACTCAGGACTGATTTACACCCTTAAACTCTGCCTCTCCCTCATATATATCATTTCTTTTTAATGTTTGGACGTGAGACTGTTTTGCGGCTTTCCTTTGCAGGACTATTGTATAACAAAAAGCTTTTTTCCTCCTATAAGAGTTGGAGACTTTACTTCCTGAGCTGGTACTTTCAGGCAAAAGGTTGGAAGCAGTTCTTCAGCTTCTTGTGGCCCTGCTGAAGTCAGGGCAGGCATTGACTTTAGTGAACCCAAAATGTCATACCGTGTCTGTGTAAGCAATAACAATATATTTATGACAAACTAAATTTCTGATGCTGCAGAAGCCAGAAATTGAATGTTAGAATCCAGTCTGTGTATGGAACCAGACTAGCCATTCCCACACACTTGTTTGGAAAAGGAGACTGTCACCTAGTTAAGAAGTCAAATGCTGACTGACTCATGTAAAAATGCTCTAACTTGGCATTTTAAGTGAAATCATGTGGGAAACAAAGTTCTAATGCTCTCCTGTTGCTTTTTCCTAACAGCATCATCACCAAGCAAGGCCACATATGTATTTCTCTCACTCCTTGTTTTTTCTTACATTATCCCCTGGCAGCTTTATTATCAGCAACAGCTTGTATATTTTTTTCTGCCCCATTCTGCCTTTTTGTCTCCACCTCTTAGTCACTGATACACATTAAGCTTGTCCTGTCCTTATCTTCTTCCCCTCGGGCATCTTTCCTGCATGCTGTGGAGGCTGCTGTAGGAAGACAGCTCTTTACACCACAGCACTGAATTCTGTACATAGAGCAGGGTGTGATTTCAGATCCTCCACTACAGTATGCATCTGGCACACATTACCCAACCACAGAGGAGTGCATCAGATATAGACATGGTCATTGCATCTCAATTTCTCTGTCCTTGACAGCTTGTGCATCAAATTAAACGTAAATCAAGTGCATTTCCCTCCCCCTGTGCCCTCGCCTCCAATTTCATTGTAATTACAAAAATCAATACACGTGAGACATGACAAGGAATTAATTATTTTCCTGAGAATCGACTCAGTTACAGTAAATAGACCCAAACCTCCTCTAATTGAAATCAATGAGACTTTTGGTTTTCATGCTCATGGGTCAGAGCCACACTTAAATCTCAATATTGTATCTGAGACTCTTGCATTCAGCTCCTGCTCCCAGCCAACTTAACTGGATTCTTTTGGCTTCAGTGGACCATATTCTAACAGCCACAGCTGTCAAGGAAGATGTAACTCATCTGGTTCCTTGTTTTGTAGCCCATGTTCATGTTTCTGCTCACGGCTACTCTGCTGCTCACAACCCCAGCACAGCCAAGCCCTGCCAGATGGTCTGTGCTTCTGGAGAGAAGTGGGAAATGGCACTATTCAGGGTGAGGCTTTGTCTGTGGGAGAAGGTCCAACAGCTCTACAGAGGCACCATGAGCTGTGCAAACTTTGCTCTAAGTGTTGCATCTCTGTGGTCTTTCAAATGAGTGAAGAGAATATAGCCTTAAGGTATAAAATCCCTTTTTCTCCTCAAAAAGTATAATGAAAACAAGTTTTAAAATTATCAGTCAGTTCTTGATAATGGCAAACAAAAGCATCCAGAAAATACTAACTCACTTTATACATTTACACCTCCCTATTTGGCACGTTATTAATTGCACCCCATGGGAGTTGACACTTCTGCATCCAATCCATCCATCCATTAATATTAGCAATGTACCTGAAAAATTTATGAGGGTGCAAAATGATACATATTCAAGTTACAGAACAAATTCACTACAGCAGTAAAGCCTCTCATAACTCTGGAGTCTTCTTTCCATTACATAGGGCTGGAAAGGTCCTCCAAGGTCTTTGTTGTCAGCACTGGCTGCTTTTACACTCACACGTCGTGTAAGTCTGTAATGAAATAGTGACTCCTTCCTTCTAAATGTTATTTTAATTAAAGTATTCAGAAACCCAGTGAATGATTTCATAGATTTCAGATTGATGCTTTCTGGTTTCCTAGAATATCTAAACCCACATTGATCACTGTGAGGGTTGCAGCTTGTCACAGATGCTCTAGGCGAAGCTTTGTGGTCACCCTCCTTCAGATGGTGCCTTTGGGTGCAGTGGTGCTGTTCCTGACATCCAGGTCAGCAATGTCGACTTCACCAAGAAGTCTAGTACAGCAAATGTGTTCTCCAGCACTTTGAGATGTTACTTCAGTTAACCACAGATCTCAGAGCTGCTCTATTAGCTCATCTGGAAGGGAGCAGCTTTTAGGAACTCTGATGAGTATTCCAGTGTCACTTCAGCTCACTGAATAATTCACAACAACAATGCACTGTCCACCACAATCCCTTTTTCATCCTTTGCACCTCTGCAGGAAGCCAAACTGTCTTTTGGGCTAGCTGCACTTAATTCAAACACTTCCAAATGCATTCCAGTTCAACCACAGGCAACTCTTCAAGAATTCTGGGGAAGGAGTTTGGAGGAAAAGGTTATTTCAGTTTACTGGGCTTCATGGGACTTTGCATTGCCTGAATTTGGATTGAATGGGGGAAAGTTGCCCTCCTAAGTTAGTATTCAGACTCACTGCAAAATAACATGAAGAAAAAAAGAGCTGAGAGCCAGTGTAATATTTGCAAAGTTCTCCTTTTATTTTCTCCCTGTTTAGGTAAAAATTTCTTTTGTTAGTTCGTTCAATTTAAACATTTCCAAAGTTTAAACAGAAATCTCTCTTGAAGCTGTAGCTGCTAAGCTCAAGTGATTTATGGCATTATCTGCCAAAAAAGCAGAGAATTAAGAGGATTGAAAAAATTTACTGTTTGTTTCGCTGTTCAGCTTTGAGTTTTGGTGCTTGTGTATTCATCAGAGGGGAATAATAAATGTTTCTCTACCTCATTAACTGGGCAACAGCATGGAGAAATGAGTGGAATTTTCTTAGCCTCAGTGAACAACAAATATTTAAAAGGAATATTTGAAAAAGAAAATAAAAAATCTAGACTGGGATTTCCAGATCTTCCTGTGACTTGATCTGGCATCTTCCCACTTCTGGATCAGAGCTTGCATTCAGATTTTAGGATGAAGCATTCACGGACTATTCACTTGAGGATCTTGGCACTTTGCTCAGCACCTCTCAGCATCAAGTCTTAAGTGGCAATCAGCCTAACTATCTAATAAACTTTGGATAGATTAAGCCCTGATGGTTTTTAAATGTTATATTAGTGCAGTTGCCAAGCACTCCTCAGTTGCAGAGTATTTTGGGGGGAAACGAGGGTTGTCTCTTATTTTTCCTGTTTCTTCCAATGGATAAACACTGTGGAATGCACATTCAGCCTGTAAACTGAGTAGTAAATAATCTCACTTCACTTGTTAAAAGTAAATAGCTGTTGCCAGTTTTATACCGATAAAACTTCTTCAAGTTCTGTGAAGTGACTAACTCATCACTAGGCCTGAGATCAAAAGAATTCAGCCCAAATAACAGGATGCTCGAAGGATTGTTTTCAATTAAGACCTTGCTTGTTTACATTTTTTTTAACAAATCCACATTTTAAATGGTTGTTTAGATTTCCAGCAGAATAAATGCTACAGTGTGAGAAATGGATATGAGGTCACAAAAGATACATCTAATAATTTGAGGTGATCTTTAATGTGTTAATTAAATGTTCAGTGTTGCTCATGTATTTCTTGGGAACATTGGTTTTCAAATCAACAGCATCCAGTGTGAATATGCAAAATGCTTTTGAAATTTCTTTTATTGAATTCCAATATCACTTCTTTAAATAAAAATGTCACAAATCCTTTGTAGGAAGAATGTAAACATAAAGAAATACTTTAATTAATGGGACATGAGGAAAAATATGACAAATTTAAATTGGAGTTTATTGATAATGGGAGACATTTTTCATGGCTCATTCTAGTGGAAGTCAGAGAAAATCTTGGGTTTGATCTGGAGCTGCAGTAAAAGGGAAAATAAATTTCTTGAAAGGGCAAACTTTTTTCAGTTTTGCACTAGTGTAAATCAAGAGGAACATTATCAAGTTAGCAGTGTCATTGGTGATTTAAACACGTTAGTGAAGACAAGAGTATGGTCTGTAATGGAGGTCATGTGGCAGACAGATTTGATTTGTGAAGGTTAGTGAGATGTTCTGGATAACATGGTAATAAATTAGAACTGTGAGGGAGGGGGTTTTTTGAGAAGTGATTTCAGAATCCAACTACCATCTGTGGACAAAAGAAGTCACAGAAAATTATTTTTTTAAAAAAGACACAAATTTGAAAATTCTTCCTGAAAATAAACTTCACTGATTTATTTTTCTCTAATTTGCACAAGTGAATCTGTTCTGTATTTTCCCCATCTCAGATGAGCACATAGCTCATGTCTCAGCCCACTGTGGTTAATGTTTAATTGGCCCTCCTAACATAAGAAAGATAAAATCCAAAGCAGAGCTGAGAGTGTCCTGCATTCCCAGCTGTTCACCTCTGGTATCCAGCTTTGTGTGATACAGCCCAACACTGAGAGGTCCCTGCTGCTCAGGAACACCCATGTGGCTGGAGGGAAAGCAAAGGTAACTCCCTATACCCAAACTCTGAGGCAGCGACCCCCAAGTTCTCTCCTCTCCTCAGCAGAAACTACAGCTGCACCCAAACCAGTCCAGTCTTGGGACTATGCAGAGGTACATGTTTGAGAGGTACAGAACCATGGAATGGTTTGGGTTGGAAGGGACCTTTAAAGCCCATCTAGTTCCAACACTCCTGCCATGGGCAGGGACACGTTTCACTGGACCAAGTTGCTCCAAGCCCCATCCAACCTGGCATCCAGCTGTGTATCCACCACCAGCCACAGCAACACAGGGCAGCCTGTGGCATCCACACTGCTCCTCCCAGGCAAGCTGCACACCTTCACCCTTGTTGGCTTCTGCAAAATCATAGAGGTGTTGGATGGCAGGACAGATTAGCCCAACTGTGTGTGACTAATAGGCAATAAATGTGTCGTTATTTACCATTATGCAGATAAAAAATGTGTGTTGCCTGTTCATAAGGGACTGTGGTGATGACAATCCATCAAACTGACAGGACAGACTGGGGCTGTTGTTTCAGAACACCATCCCCACCCGCAAACAGACCCACTTGTTAAAAGCAAGAGAACTGCTTGCATTTGTACAGTAACAGCTTTTACAGTACTGCAGTGTTCTTCTAGTTCTTTTACATGCTTAATTTGGGTTAGAAAGCAGATCAGTTAAAGGGAGAAAAAGAAAGTAATACATTGCCATTAAAATGATCAGCTGTGTAATAAACAAAAAAATAAAACCTACCCTTTCTCTCATTGTAGCATAGAATCATGGAATGCTTTGAATTGGAAGGGACCTTAAAGACCATGTAGGTCCAAGTCCCTGCCATGGGCAGGGACACCTCCCACTACACCCAGGTTGCTCCAAGCTCCATCCAATCCAGCCTTGGACACTGCCAGGGATGGCGCATCCACAGCCTTTCTGGCTAACATAAATTACCATAGTCAGATCTAACTTCTAATTTTAACATTTGAGAAGGAACATTAGTCCTTCTCAAAACAAGTGAACTTCCTATGCAGAGAAGAGTGCAGTGTGTTTTACCATAGACTAAAGAGAAAACTGGGAAATGGGTGTGAAAAATGAATATATAAATTCTTTCTGCAAAGTCAAGTTCAGGGTGATAACACCCTAGAGAGAGCATGTTGCCTATGCAGAAGATGCTCCTCTGAGTACTGTAGGTGGCTAAGGATGACAAGAAAATGCCACCCTGGAGTGAAAGACCTCTTTTGTCTGTGGCCTCTCAGAGCAGTTTCACCTGCACTATCCCATTCTCTGCTCAACCACAGAGCACATGTGTTAGGGTTGAAACAAAATGCCAGCTGTCACTTGGTTCCTTCACCCCTGTGACCAGCTCCTGCACTCCCTGTGGTTCAGCATTTACTGCTTTCCTCAGCAAAAATTTCCCAAAGTGTGGACAGGTGGCCAGCAAGGTAGCAACTGCTGTGAGAAAAAAAGAGCACAAACTAACTGGTGTGTAAACATTATGATCTCTGAAGAGAAAACAACTGAAAGAGATGTTAAAAAATTTAAGAGTCCAAGTACGGCAAAGGTTTTGTGTCAGGATGTTTAGCTTAGACTGTTCAATATTTAAACCTGACCAGAGAAGTCTCTGCTATGGAAATATTCGTGATTCTGCAAAGGCAAGTGCTTTGCATGCTAAATCTCAGTGAGCAACAGGGCACCACAAGCTGTTGACTCCCCTTCACCTTTTCATGAGCTTGGATAGTACTCTAGGAAAATACATTATAAAACACAAGCTAAATTATGCATGGTGTGTGCATAGATAGTATATTTGAAATGCACGGTAGCACACACAGACACTTCATAGTGCACAGACAGCATCTTAGACACATGCTCATCGCTCTCAGTCAGGCAGACTGAGCAAGAAACACCACGGAGGCAGAACCAAATCCTCTTATACAACTGTGCTCATCGTTAGAGCAACAGCAGCAACATAGCTCTTAATTATCAGACCTTCAGTGCAACATGACAAATGAAACAAGATTCAGTTTGACACAGCTAATGGAAAAATGTTAAAAGAAATATTAATGCTTAGTATGTGAACTCATTAGAGAGATGTTTTAAAATGCATGAAATGGGGAGAAAATGTGTTCGTTAATGAACAGAGAAATAAAATCAGTGGTCCCGCAAAGCTTGTAGTATATCAACAGCTTTGTATAGGCAAGTCATTTGTTAGGATAGTGCTTGTGTCTTTGTGCAGGATCAGCCTGCAAAGCAGAGGCACTAATGAAAATAATACTGTGTGTCTGTACAGGAGTCACACATATGGCAGTGCACATTAAAGGTGCAAGTTGCTTTTATCAGCACGCTCACAAGATGGGTGCTGAATTCGTCTTACTTAGAGTGAGACACTTTAGGATGATAAATACACCAGTAGAAAGGATAACAGAAGTAGCAAAAGTGTTGTGACGGTTTCAAAAGGATGCCTGAATTTAAAATGTATCATGTAGAGAACAGCCTATATCAGGGCAGGGTGAGGGAGTTGTTTTTAGAAACAACAAAAATGTCTGCAGCAAGAAAATGTTGTTGTTTTGAGATGCAGTAGCTTTCTCAGGAGTTTTAAGAGTACTGAGCTTGGTAGGGAACGAAAACCCTCCAGAAGGGAGGGAAAGTGACAGGGAAACCAGCATCTCAGCCACATTTCAGCATGTATTTCCCATGCTGCGTGGGTGCAGCTTTCTGGCAGCTCTCTTGAGTCAGTAGCAGAATAGCTGGGAAAGATGTTCCCTGGAAAGATTACTTTGCATTAAATTCCTCCTGTGACTCACTTCAACAAATCAGCATTTTTGGATATAGGAGTTCCATATAATTGCTGCAGTTGTGTAATGCAGGAGTTGTGGGGGGGTGACAGCCTATAGGTTGGACTACACTGACTCAGTAAGATTCCCATTATTCTGCCCTTGTTTGTACGGAGGCTCTTGCCAAGAGACTGTGGAGTGTGACTAAGCACATAAACTGCAGCTGTGTATCTGTAAATGATCTCTTTTATGGAGTTCTAGAGATCTGTAAGATTTTTGTGTAATATGTAAATGTGTCCAGGAAGAGGAGCCCAAATCCAGACATGGTTAGATCCAGAGCCTGGCTCAAGGATTGCCAAGGCAAAGTTTTAAGCTCTGTAACAGTATCTTGTGGCTTTTCCAAGTCAGTGGTGGGTCCAGAGATCATTTATAGGAAAATGTCTGAGGATGGTGAAAGTTCACAATTTTTGTTCTTTTTCTTCTCCCCAGCTCAAAACAAAACAAACAAAAATGCCAGAGTTTTGATGTTCATCTGATAGGTTTTGCTTTCTTTTCAAACCTACCGAATAGGGGACAGGAAATCTCAGCCTTGGTTTGTTCTGTTAACTTTGCAGCTCTCCAGATTGGCCTCTAGTTTATAGAAATGAATGAAGTCATTCACTAAAGAGGGTTATCAGGCATACTGTACCATACTAACAACAATAGGAGGTGTTTTCTCAGTCTTTTTTTTTCCTCCTTTTTCTATTTCACCACTTTACCACTTCCTCAGATTTCCCTGCTCTCCTACTCGTCCTTCTCTCTCTTGCATTGAGCTTCTTTTCACAGTAGGTCATTCCTTTCTCATACTCTTTCCATAGACTTTCTTTACTTACACTCTTT
>NW_008671217.1:120337-123736 GCF_000695815.1 Acanthisitta chloris
CACTTGCTGCTATTAAATTGCAAATAGTATCTACAAGCACTTGTAGGAATAGTGTTTCTTTTGGATTAAAAGACATGTTTGAAGAGGCAGCCTGAAGGGAAAAGGTGTTAATGAGCTGACATGATGTGGTCTGCATATTTCTGAGCTTGACTGTGTCTGTGGAACATGTTCTGAAATTTTCATCAGATGAAAGATATGATACACAAGTTCCAAAGATGTATGGAAAAATAATCATAAGTGCCACAAAATTGGTGTAATAGGAAGAGGAATATTTAAAATGAAAGCAATGAAAAAAAGGCAACCAAGAGTAAAAAACCACAGAAAAAATGTGCTAGTGGGCCTGAAGAATTTAGGTTCAAGACTGAGAACTAGTGAAGACTTCAGGGAGAAAATGAGAAATATGGATGAAAGAAGTTGTGCTAGGAAATGAAGTATAGGTTCTTGACTCTGTCTCACTTACTACATTTTTCACTTTATATCCCACCCAACACAGTACAAAATGCAATGGGATTGCATCTGTCCAAGTGGAAGGCTTGACTTCTGCGAGGAAACGGGCAGGTATAGTCCTGTTTTGGAAATCAAAGCCAGGGATTAGATGTGGATTGCTTAGCAGTTGTGACAATTGCAGGGTTTGTATGAGAGGGGCTGTGCAAGGGCAGTGTGTAGGTGGTGTGAGCAGCACAGGACTGATGTCAGTGGGAGCTGGGCAGTGCCACACTCAGTGCACTCTGCATGTCCAACTAAGAGGCAAAGTATCAACAACTCGGCTGTTCTGGAGTCTCTGATATGCTAAGCCCACTTTGTCAAGCCTTGCATGCATCATTTGACATTTCTAATGCTGCAGCAAATGCAAAGGACACTATTAGTTAACTACAAACATATTTCCGGAACAAGAGTCCAAAGGACAGGTACACTCTATTTGGTTGTGCAGCCCAGTGGTGTGGAAACAGATTTTTTTGGTAAGCAATGTCTTCCCCCCTCCAGAATGTGAGTCCAATACATCCAGAAGTTGAATCTGCAAAACAGCATGATATGATGCAGAGGGAAGTGATCCACTCACATCCATGCCCATATATTTTCCCTCATTGTCCTTCTTTGACCCCTTAAATATTTCAGTAGAACAATTCCAGCTCCAGAGACACTGAGCTGTCTGATCCAGGTCATCCCATGTAAGAGTGGTTGGGCTGTTCTCCCACTGCACAGAAGGTGATTGGGCCTTATTAGGCTGAGCACTAGCTGAATATCCTGAACACAAAAGCATTGATAAAAGTCTCATAGCATGGATGTCTCTCATTTCCTTGTGGATAGCTTGTGTACCCTCCCCACTGATATGCTTTAGTTTTGAAAGGGCCAAACAGACACAAAGTTTGGACATTAAAGATTTAAGTTCATTAGAGACAAAACTTTTTTAGCTTATATTTTCAGCATGAATGAATCTAAATATATTTATATACAAAGCCTTCACTGTATGTTTGGGGTTTTTTCCTCTTTCAGACCTGATCAGCTATTCACACAGTCCTATTCAGTGTTCAAAGACAGTTTTGAGTAATATTCTACATTTCTTTGATTTCTTTCACTCATTTCTTAAGGCCAAGGTAACTGCTGACAAGCAATTATATGCCAGTTTTAGTGTAACAAACACCCTTGATGTATAAATCAAGGAAGCTGGCTAAACCTCACTTGGCAACAGAAACAGACCTCGATGACAATGAGATAAAAGGAGGAAAACTAATTTCTGTGGTGCAGTAATATCAGCCAAAATATGCTCTGCAAATACATATTCTACAACAAACAAAATGTATGTAGCAATGTGCAGGTACCTCATGGCAGAATACAACTGTAGTATTTTGCAGTGCATCTGATAGCCAGTTGCACTGAGAGTTACATCTTCAAAGCCCTGGGAACAAGGAGGCACTGCCATTACTGCAGGGAGGCTAGCTGCATCTCCTGAAGAGTGATAAATGAAGCTTTACTTAGGAGCCAAGCTGTTACCTGTAACCTCACCAAGGCCCTCCTGGCCAGTATGAATTTTAGTCAAAGGGAAATAGTAAGGAAATTCCATGTGGAGTAGATACAGTCCATTTGTTTATATTGATGACTCAATGTGTTTCTGTGTATCTAATAGCAAATATTTGATTATGTATGCATGTGCACACATGCTCACTGGATATATTAGGAACATGAGTATGCTATGATTGTAGAGATTTGTTTGATACATACATTTTGGATGCATCTGTTAAACTACAGTTATTCACAGCCTTTTAGGATATAAGATTCAGTATCAGGAAATTATATTAGTGATTTTCCAACTGGCATCATAACCTTTCTGTTAATTACAGTCTGATTCAACCCCTTTTGTGTTTTTCTTTCCTGTCCTGTAAAATTGCCTCTTTAATATTCGTTTCCCTTCTGAAAAGACAATAAATAGGGCACAAATTTTGCCCACCCAGTGGGAGCCTTCCTTGGCTGCAAACACAGCAAAATGGTGTGAAGCAAGGGACCTCAGGCAATGAGCTGATGGGAATAAAAGGTGTGGTGCCTCATTGATCTGGTTTGATCAAGCCAAGAGAAGGCAACACACAGACTGAACATGCTTTTCACAGCTCAGGAAGGAGCCTGTGCTGGAGCACGTCCTGGGCAACAGCTGATTAGTGATTCAGAGGACTCATCTTCTTTCACTCTGCAGAAAACAGAGTACTAACCTTCTAGCTCCAGTGCCTGTGTTAGACAACATAAATTACCATCATCCTTGCTTATCTATACAAAATTTCCCTAATGCTCCTTGAATTATATTAGGGATTTGTTAGGTTAAGCACGTTTGAGATTTTGAGGTGTTTAGATAGTAAGGGGTATATAAATGCAAATTATATAGTAAATATAGGAGAAAGTCATGGCAGGAGGGTTTCATTGAGAATTAGCTGCTAGATAAATTCTCTTCTCAGCAATCTCTGTATAAACTGCAGTGACTGTTCCCTCCAAGGAGAGGGACTTTGCAGTGCTTAAGCCGGTACCTGTTTCTCAGTGCTCTCATACTGAAAGAGCTCAAACATATTTATATCCTCACCCCAAAGATTAACACATGGTGAATAATGACAGACTGCAAGGCAGGGAGATGGTCTGGCAGGGGAGAAGACAAGCGAAGCATCAAAATGTCATCATGCATTCATTATGTGAGTGGCTTCCCAATTAATGCATAGACTCTCTCCTCTGAATGAAATCCGTACCTCTAGGGCTACATAAACCATTCTGCCTAACACTGTTTATTTTTTCATTCCTGTTCATTGTGAATGCCTGGTTTGACAGTTTGAAAACAAATGTTCCCTTTCTTACACTTCCCTTTCCCATTTTTCTAATTGGGAATGGCATTTTTCATTTGCTTTCATGTTTCTTAATCTGGCA
>NW_008671217.1:123768-161894 GCF_000695815.1 Acanthisitta chloris
CTTGACCTCCCTACCTGCCCCATCTGGTCTGAGAGATGAGGAAAGCTCCATCACTAAGAACTTCTTGTAACAAAGTTCAGATTAACAGTGATAGTTTCACAGTACAGCATTCTTTGTTACATTGATACTTACAGTAATGAGACACATTTTCTGTTTCTACACTGGGTTTTCTGCCATATTCTGGTAGTCAGTTTTTGCTCATGCAGACAGGATGTACAGACTTCTTACTGCCCTCATTGTGTAATTGCTGTACATCCACCATCGGTTGTAGAGTTGTCACAGACTAATGGAGATCCTCCAGTGATTTGAACTCCTGTGTTTTTCTGTGATTTTTATCTTTTGCTGAAGGCCAGAGTTCTAACATTTTTAATCTTCTTTAAACACAGAGGGCAAAAGCTTCATAATGATCACCTTGACTGTACTGCTGCTGTCGTCAATGCTCATCTAGTCAGCCCTTCACTACCCCATTTCAGTCAGATTCATTCGCAATTTGTCGTATCATAAAAAAATGTTACTTTCTAGCTCACAAAAATACAGAAAATTGTTGCATTTAGAGCTGATAACATGTTGTGAAAAAATTCTCCAACATTTTGTGTTGATTCGTTGTGTTCATTGTCTGCCTCACTTGCAGATGGCATTACTCACTATGCAGAGGGCACTCAGGAATGTCCTTCTGTGGTGACTTGCTGATTGTTTTCCTGATGGTAAATGGCTTTGCACAGCTTTCACTAAAAGCAATGCTCTCCAATAAGTTTTGTGATGGCTTTTCAGGTCAGGGTTTCTGTTTCTCCTTCAGATAGCAATGCAAAGTTATTGTCTGATGCATAAGGCTGTGACAACATGCAATATTAATAACACAGCATGAAAATATATGTGTATTATTCATGTTATGTGAATAGTAGCAACTTTGCCTACATTTTCTATGAAAAGCTGTCTTCAGAGCTTTAATTGATCCCACTTCATCTTTTGCCTTGCTAGATTTACATTTTCCTGAGGAAGTATCTTGGATAAGATCATCTGTACTATCCAATACTTTGTGCAGTGCATTATTGTTTCCCTCTTAGGAGTTTCCTATCAGTAGACACAGACTCCTCGGTGTTCCTCAGCTGTCCCTCTCAATCCTGTTTGCAGCTCTCAATGCTCTTCCTGTTTTAGCCTGTCACTCACACTTGAGTCCTTCATAAACAAAACTTCACATAATTTTCCTACTACACATCCAGCTGCAGTTCTGGATCATTAGCTGCTACAAGTGTGTTTCTTGAGACACCAGCTCTCAGGGGAGCCTTCCCACAGCACAGACCTGCTCCTGTCAGGCTTCCCATCACGGCTTGGGGGGAAAGAAGGCAGTATCTGGCAGCAGTTACGCACTATGTATTTCTTACTCATTTCACATAACAGCTTTTAAAATTGTTTTAAGTACTCGGCAGCTACCATTTCGGTTACAGGCAGTGTTAGTGTGCAGCTAGCTCCAGGCTCTCGGGACATTCTTTGTCTTGTGAGCATGTTCATTTGTAAAGAAACTAAATTTCTAACCCATCTTTTAACTGCCTCTTAACCAAGTTTTAACCCACAATTTAATCATGTCTCCCCTCTTTCTTTTTCATCATATGTTGCACTTCTCTCTTTGTTTGATGCAGAATACAGTGTTGGAAGAGAGAACAAATGTTGTCCTTGGCCTCCCTATGACTCCTTAAATCCACTGAAATTGCTTACTTGTTGGATTTGGGTTTTTGTTACTGTTGTCCACCAGTAAAAAAAGCTGGGATTCAATTCCTTGTTGAGTGACATTTGGGGATTATTTCTGTGGAGTTATGTTCAGTTATGGCATTGATCCATAACAGTTCATATTGCATGTTGCAATGTTAATATTTGGGATCAATTTGTGGCTTGAATAGCAAGTAACCCTGTTGGAGGGCTACCAGCTGAGCCAGACTATGGTGGCTTCCCTCTCTCCTTTCTTTACCTGCTGTGCAGACATCTCTTTTCCAATGCATTCTCTTCAAGACGTTCCTGTCTGTGGCCTGTGATTTCTCAGGAAGTTCAGTCAGAGGCACCAGACAGTCCTAATGCAGCAGGGAAGCTCCTCTGCCTTGTTCTCAGGGCTCGAGTCAGCCTGAGCTTTCCCTGGATCTCAGCCCATCAGATGAAGCAGTTTCTCTTCTCTGCTGCCAGAAGTCAGGCTTTCCCAGTTTCCACTTTTTCCTTGTTCTTCCTCAATTTGTACTTTTTCATTGCCAAACTCTCTTGGCAACTCAAGGGAAAGTGCAGTTGTGTAGTCTCTCTGTTGCTGACAAAGACAGGCCCTTTGAAGTGGTTTGCTTTCACTTCTGTCACCACTGAGCAGCAGAAAAATTTCAATAGTTTTCAGGGTGTTCCTGACCACTGCAGCTGGTGCTTCCTGCTGTGCAGGGAACATCTGTACAGGCCACACTGATTTCTCAAACAACAGAAATAGGGATGTCAGACACACCTGAGGTGCCTACAAGACAAGTAATGTGAATAATGAAAAGCTGCTGGAATGAGCTAACTTGGATAAACAGCTCTTAAATGGCAGCATTTTCTCCTGGTTTTTTCTATTTGTACATAGAATAATTGATCAGGTTTTAATTATTACTTATTTGGAGATGGAAGTTTTAATTATTTTATTATAGACTGCTGCTAAGAACAATGAATTTCAAGCTGGTATCTGCCTTTTTAATATACTGAACTTTCATATTGTTGTTTTAGGCTACTGTACTTTTAAAATGACCAACACATCAAATCAATCTTTTAAAATAGCTGGGTTTATTTACACTGACAATTTGATTTGCTAACACCATAAACTCAAGAGTATGGTGTATGGTTCACCGTGTAGATCATTATGTGGTCAGAAACACTTTTCCTAATGAATTGGTGATAGCATACTGACCTTTAGAGTTCCTAAATAAACAAAGGTAAAATTATAAACTCGAACACCATCTTTGAAGCACTTCAGTGAGTTATGCCCTTTTGAAAATGTTACCTATAATGACATCCAGATGTCTACATGTATTGTAATCCCATATATCCTGCTGGATGTTGAATATTCACCCTTTTTATAATTTGAAATTCATCTGGCACCATAAACAGCAGAAATTCTGGGCTGTAATCATCCCATTCTGCATTTCTGAAAGGTTTTATTTAATCTTCTCTAGTGGCAGAACTCATGCCATCCTATTTTCTTTCTCTTTTTTTTTTTTTTTTTTGGCATTCCTCTTTGCTGGGGCATTGATAGACATCATCAGTGTTTTTGAAGAAAATTGCTGTTACTTAGCTTGATTTTCTGTGCCAGTGATTCTTTCAGCTTCCTTCCTTGAAAACAGTGGCTATTGCAATGTTAGAGACAGACTAGGTTTTGGTACAAAGGTAATTCTTCACTGCCTTGTGGGTTCTTTGGGTCTCAGTCTCTAGACATACATGGAAGTGTAGGGTGTTCTGCAGATCATTTGTTCAAGTTTAATGCTGCTGCTAACTAGCAATGCAAGAGTATTGTTACCCTGGGAATATTTCATCCTTTTCACCTTTCCCTGGTTTTGTGTGGATTTGAGCAAATATGATGAAGAACAACTGAAGAACTGGTCGCATGGGATGCTCTAATTGCATTGCCTCAGACTGCATTTTCAACACTTTTATCTTTCCACATTGCTGCACTGTTTAACTCAGTAGAATTAAATGATGAGTCGGAAAGAGGATTTTTATGAACTAAAGAGGCCATGATTTAATGTAAGTGAAGAACACTTAAAGGGCAGTAGGTGCAAAACTGGAGTTAAGACTCATCTCATCTGAATTTAGATATCTGCAAGAAACCTGTGGAAGTCTCAAGTCCTTCAAGGGAAGGAGATTGTGCTAAGTAGCATTTTTACGCCTGCTCTGTGAGAAGTCTAACAGAACTTGTAGAGATTCCACCAGGACCTATGGCACATATTTTGAATAAAAATTATATTGAGTGTAAGGGTTTTAAATGGTGTCAGCAGAACTGGCTTGAACCTCTCTAAACAGACAGGCATTACATTCCTTAAGCAAAGGATGAATTGAGATTACCTCTTCTGACAGGTGTGAAGCTTTCTTGATGCATGTGAAAAGGAATATGGGATGTCCTCCAAATTATTGCTCCTGATTTTTGTCTGTGAAACAGATCTCTTTAAAAGAACAATCCTTGGGTTTTAGATTAGCTGTCAAAGAAGAGTTTTGAATGGCTCTTTAAAACAAAAAACTCCGTGATTTATCTTGACCATTTATTTATCTCTAAATGAATATAGTAACACTGGATTTCAGTACTTTCAAACTTTTCAATCAATTCCACTAAAAGCTTATACAAGGGCTCTCTGGGCCCCAGCTGTCCTCTTCTGAAAGGCCACCTAAATCTACCCCCAGACAGTGAATGAAGCCCAGTGTGTGTCCTCAGGGAATTTCCTTTCTTTCAAAATGGATGGACAGCAAGCAAATGGAACAACAGCATCTTTGCTCAAACAGCCCAAGGTTTGAATGCTGAACAAGAAATGAAGGAAGGCAGAGGTTTTAAAAAATATATTAGTTCTATTAGAACATATTCTTCAGCTTCCAGAGAAAATGAAGCATCAAGAATAGAAAGAAGAAAACAGTAGGAAGTGTATCAGAGAACTGAGGACATGGACAGTTTGTAGGTGGTGTTATGGAAGGGAATGCTTGGAGACGCAGGAGGAAGATGAAAACTGGGAGGTGTATTTAGCTGTTCTGTTTCCTGACAATGCACAACAGTGCCAAGATGTTCTGGTTTTGGCTATTCCAGAGCAGCTTCAATTATCCCAAACACAGTGGTGAATGTTCGGTTAAAGTTTAAATAAGATTTAGGACTTGCATTGCATGGCTTCAAACCAAAAGGAATTATAATAAATACCATTGCATTTTATACATGTATAACATACACCTTTATATACATATTTAATAACAAAAAGCAAGGAAAAATGCTAAAAGTTAAGACTAAATGTTTTATATTTGCATTTCGTAAATTCAGGACTGTTGTTTGGGAGAAGTAAAATTTTCAAAGAGAAATTCAGACTGTAAACATGATCTTAAAGTTAATTAAAGAGTCAAATTTGACACTCTAGTAACCACTCATCTCCATAAACAAGAAGAGAATTTTACCTTACATACCATCAACTAAAATTATTTTCTTTTCTAAGACTTACTATGAAAAGAGTTATTCAATTTGCACAAAAGGCTCCTGGATATATTGATATATTTCCTGAGAGACAGAGACTACAGATGTGTTTTATTTGTTCACATCAGAGCTTTACTGACAGTCATTTCTGCTGCATACCTGGAGCAGCTATGTGTTTTGATCAGTCAGAGGTCTCATGACCTTTCAAAAATTACTGAGATATTTAATCTAAAACTTGGAGGGTAACTATTTAAAGAAAGAGGAGGTTTTATTGGCAAGAAGAATGACAGTTCGTATTTTATCTGTCTTTTTGCTTGTGTGAACAACTTAAAACTAGGTATAGATTCAAGTTTTGCTTTTCTGTTTTGCTTTTAATGCAATAAGAACAAAAGTTGAATTTCTGTTGTACGCTTAGCCTCTAAACTGGTTGAAGAAGCTCAGAAAAAAAGAAACTAGGAAAAATATCAACTGCCTTTGCTGCTCATCCATGGAAGATCAGGTGGCATTGCTTTACTGACAAAGCAAAGAGAAGGGCCAGTATAGAAGTATAAGCACATTCCCGAGAGACTTGATCACAGTTTGATTTCAGTTTCCAAGCAGAAAGCTCCATCCCTGGGAATAGCTGTCAGTGAGAAGCTCCACGCAGAGCTGCGCAGGCTTGATGGTACATTGGACAGCTCTGGGACCCACGTGGTGCCTCCCTGCTCTGCTCATGGGCCCTGCAAGGGCAGCAGTCAAGGGCATTCTCTTTGCTTGTGAAAGCAAATGTTAACTGCTTCCCTGAGTAGAGTTGCACAGGATGATACATCACCCCAGCTCACAGCTGATGGTAAATGACAAGGTATAAGAGGGGAGGGAAGCGTTCTGTAGCTCGGTGATTAAGGTGAAGTCTGTCTGGTACTCAGGCTTCTAAGGAGACAGTCACAGTACTTTAAATTCCCTGGGAATAGCTTCACAGAGAGGGGAAAGACAAAACAAGAGGAACCTTAAAGTAGTGCTTATGACCTAAACATCCTACAGAGGTGAAAATACATGGCAGACAGACCATGACTTCTAGTTCTGAAATTTATTCTGTAACCATTTCAGAAAGAGGAAAAAACTCCCTGTATTGATCTTCCTCCCTTACCTTTATCCTTTACTAACTTTTAGTTTTTGGGGCTCTTTTGCAGATTCACTAGACTCTACTTTTCTCCAAGCACATGCTTCCAGAGATTGGGTTTAGTTGTGTTCTTGTTCTACTCTCAGCCATTTCCAAATTGGAAACTGTTTGAAATTCCTGCTACTTGGCTATGGGACTTTGGACACTTTTTTTTTTTCTTTTTGGCTTACTCTTCATTATAACCCTAAAAGAACATCTAAACTTGTGGTCATGAGAGCCGTTCTGAGCAGAGCTGGCGTCAGGCTTGACAGCTCTGGAGCAGTTATGGCTTGAGTTAGGCATCAGACCTGCTTAGCTCCAGTATGATTAACAGGGTGATGCCATGGAGTATACGCCTAAGGAAAGGTTCTGGATACCATAAACCTTTTTGTTCCTATGACTTAATTTAGATATTCCATGTGGCGCACGAAAGTAAAGAATTCTCTAGCTCACCATCATGGAAACAGAGTTTCTCTTGGCCTTTGCCCAGTATTCTACAAAATGGTCATGTTTAAGGACATCTATTGTAGCTATTGCCCAGAAAAAGAAGTTCAGGCAGAATATATTGGTTGTGTACACTTTCAACAAAACTTTAAATATTTATACTTTCTAATTTATGGCGTGTGCTTTGTTCCTTAAATAAAGAGCTATCCTGAATATTATCCATCTAGCTTTTCCAGAAAAACAAACCAGAGCACTAACCCAAACAAAACTGTTCAATTGTACTGTTGTTCTTAGTTTACCCAGTTCCATTCTGTTTAAGAGATTTCTTCCTTTGTGATTGCTTAGTGATTGTCTTGAACCACAGCTGAGTGGTGAAACTAATGATTCTTTCTAACATGCTCTGTGCCTCTGAGAGTGTGATTCAAATCTGATGTCTGGTGCCCATGATCACCTCAGGTGATCATTGCTATCCTTATTCTCAACTCAAATATAGCAGAACATAGCAGAGACAATCAGAACTCCAATTTTGAATCCTAAATGCAGGTTTATAAGGATTATAAGCATAAAAGGGTTTACCTTCCTCAGATCTACAACAAAGAGTCTCCTGCATCTTTCTTAAGGATTATTAGAAAAAAATTCAAGTCTGCTACTTTAGTTTTGACATTCTTTGCTACAAATCACTGGGACAAAACTGAAACATTGTGACATAATGATTCCACTCCTTTAAATTCAATAATTTTTATCTAATCTACTTCCTTTGGGTTTTTTCGTGATTAAAATTTAATCCCATAACTCCAGAATTTGAACAGAACATAAGGAAGGTGCATCTGCTGGGGAAGCACAGCACACAGTTGTCTTTCTCCTCTGTGTTCCCTGCACCGAAGCATCACACCAACAGATGTTTGTGTGCTGGTGACAGTTGGAGTGATGAAGTATTTGAGCTTCACTTCTAATTTCTTCATATATTCAGGATTTCTTTTCCATAGTGCTGGGCACCTACAACATCTCCACACATGTCTGTGAGTCCCTTACTGCAGTATCTTGTCAATGGGTGGCAGAAACCCTCAAGAGCTGTTCTGCTGTACTTGGCCAGTGACACACATGGCTGTTCCCCCCAGTCGGTGTATCACCATAGCCCATGGACAAGCACTCAGCTACAGTGTAAAGAAACCTGTTGCAAACTACTGTTTGAAGGATCTAAAGAGCAAGCAAGGATGAGTTTTACTAAATTCATCTATTTTCTTTTGAAGACAGACTTGCCTCTACCATCCCCTTTTTCTTCTATGAAAGTTAATTACTTTTTAAGTTGAATCAAAGAGGAAAAAAACATAGTGGACGTGACAGCAGAAGTAGGATCAGGAGATGTAACTTCTAATGAAGCACCTCTGTTTACTTTGTTCTTTTTAGAGTCTCTTCAATTATGTTTGGTTTTTTGCAGCATCTTGCTTAAAAACTGCAGTCTGTACCAAGAGCAAACAATTTCCAAGCACAGTGTAGTGTCACAGACACCATGGCCTCTTTCCCACACAACAGCAAATTAAGCAGACACTTTGTCACCTCCACAGACTTTTAAGTTGAAAAATAATCAGCCCCAGAAAAGGAGGAGGTTGCTTTCTGCCAAGCAGCCCAGAGAGAGCCTATTTTGATTCACTTAGTGAGTGCTGTCACAACTAGGATGTGTTTATTATTCCACTGCACAGCCCTAATGGACACAAGACACCAGAAGTTTTAATCCAATGCAGTAAAGTGTTCTTCATGCTCTATTATCATATATGGTGTCCAGCAACTACAAAAATACTACCATATGCTTGTAATAGCACTGTTGTTGCATGAGGGTCGGGTCATCTCCTGGTTCTTTGGGCAGACTCTGTCTCTGCAAAGCTGTGGGTTGAGGACAATAAGTGACCTTAAATTTGTACATGGGTCACTGGCTGCACCAGGCTTTCTGCTCTGCACTTGGAACCTGTAACTCAAGACATTCTGTATAAGAAGGTTTATGTGGAACAGAAGCTGTGGAATCAGGTCCACCAGATGGATGTGGTGACAGGATTTAGACTTGTGCCATGAGGATCAACTTTTATCAGAGTTTAAGGCTGACGTACTGCTGAGGACAAAGTCACTTGCGTTTTGTATGATAGAATAGTCATAATAGCTATATTATACTTCATATGAAGTATTTTTCAAAAAAGATATTGTTCTATGGATAGTAAAAGCTCCGATTTACACATGAAGGTTTGGCTTAAAATATGTGTTTGGGCTTCGTTTGATTTAAAAGGAAGAAGGGATTTCTCTGTTATTTCACCCCTTTCTAAAAGGGGTGATTGGTATTGTTTCCAGAACTGTTGTGCTTTCCTCAGTAATTAATTATAGAAATGCTATTTCTTGCCACTACTTTTGGATTCTGTATGTTTGCATTATTTTCTCTCCCCAAACTTAATTTGTGGCAAAGTAACAGAACTTTAAGACATATCACCTTCCTGGGTACATTGTTTCTATAAAGCATAAATATAGAAAAAATAGGTACAAACTCATGAGCATCTTTTTCTGTTTGTTTTGATTTGCAAGATATTTCTATTGTTTATCATCCACAACTGGAATGTCCTTTCTAGTCATCTTTCAAGTCCTGCAGGAGCAGGGGACTTCTTGGTAAAAACAACCCCTTGCCTGGCCCTGTGGCACACATGACGTGCACAGCAGGGTCACAACATTCCTGTATGCACTCTTCTGCCACTCTGCTGGTGCCGTAACCTTACAGGGCTGTGGGTGAGGGGAAAAACTTGCAGTGCTAGACAAAATTAGGTTCACAGCAACTCTGAGTTGGAGCAAAACTCATCAGAGAGTCATCCCTTCTGCAGGTAGGACACTTCAGCCTGATTCAGTGTCTACTTTTAGCTAGTATTCACCGGGACAATGCTAGAGAACATAATGATACATCCCGAGTATAACTCTTCACATCTTCAATATTAAAACATTTGGTTCACTGATAAATTTTTATTTGAGTCATTGCCCTGCCAATTATAGGTGTTACCTATAATCACCTCATTAGCCCTGTCTATACTATGATACAACTGCATCTTCCTGTGTTTGGCTTTCCCTTCTCATTTCCCCCAAAATAAATAATATTTATACGTGATGGGACAATTGCCAACCAGCATCTGTCACCTGCTCCTCAGTGTATAATATAATCTTAGACTTGTATCTCTGCAGGCAGCTTGGGATCTGCTTTCTCAGAGTCTGAAGGATTTGTGCTTTAAAAAGCATTCCCTTTTCATTTGCAAGAGTTACTGAGTTGTATGTGCCTCGATTCGTACACCATGCTGAATTCTCCTGAGGGTCTGGTCTTGAACTTTCACAAGAGGAGCTGCTGAATACTTCAGACTTTTAGCAGTTCTACTTCATTTATAGCTGCCAAGCTCTTGAAAAATCTGTCAGAGCTGACAAAATTCAAAATGGGATTGGAGACCACTTCAGAAATTAAGTACTTTCAGAACTGAAATTTTTGTTGACCAGTCCTTCATCACGAACTAAAACCTGAACTGCAGAACTTAAGCCACTTTTTAACTACTAGAGATCAGGACCAGGAAGAGCCTGCTTGAAGCTGGGAATTATTTTATCTACATCTGCTCTAGAACTCTTTTGCCTTTGTACAGCATCTGGTACTTGCCAAGGGCAGAGGCAGAGTGCAGGTCTTAGTGAGCCTCGGGTCTGATTCAGGCTGGCAATCATTACACTCCTAAGCCCTGAGCAATTTGGGGAATCTGGCCTACAGTGACCAGCTGTCATTTCTAGTATTCTCACATACCTTCACATTGTAGACAAGGCAGAAATTGTGTTGTGCTGCTTATCCTGTCAATATATATGAGACTTTGAGCATGGACAGAGAGTTTCCCCATGACTTTCATGTATATGGGAACCCTACATGAATTTTGTCTGTATTATGTCTTCATTCTTCTTCTCCAGAGCTGACATTTTACCGTCGTCATTATTTTTTATGTGGTGCCAGCATGAGAGTGTTTGGCTCTTCATTGGTTGTTTGTCATTTGTAATTACCAATAATTTGTAATTACTATTGTAAGTGCCTGTAAGAAATAAGGAAATGACACTTAGGCATTCATACCCCTGTTTTATAAGGAAGTCAGAGGCATTGTGCTACTGCCCTGTTGGAACAGATGTATCTGGTATGCAAAATGTACATTGCCACATGTGGGCTAACTATGAAACAGAATTAAAATTTTAATCAAAGTCTCCATGTGCTTCCAAAGTATTAAACAGCAGACTGTTAGGCGTGTAAGTAGGTCACACGTTGTGTTGAGCGATTGTGCTCTGTCCTTAGCCATCTGGCAACATGAATCAACGTCAGCTGGATGCAAATATAACTCTGCAAAGGTGACCTTGGTAACAGGATCGGTCCACTAAGCAGAGACTACAGGAGGTTACCTGCAACCATAAGAATACTTTTAGGGAAAACTCAAAAGTAAGGTTTCCTGATTCTAGGAAATCTTAGGGCCACCAGTTCCAGTCTGGCAGTTGGCTGTTTGTCAGTGGGAGCCACATGGAGTTCCAAATCATGGATTACTTTAATCACTCCATGTATACTCACATTTCAGTGGATGGCTGAGACGTCACTGCAATTCAGAGTAGGTATAAATGAGATGGAAGGTGCCAAATAAAATCAAGGGTTCATTATGGTCAATTGCTGCTAAAAAAGAGAGATTCCAGATATTTCCAGGGATACGTTTTTGAGGAAAGAACTTTTGAAGCACTCTGTTTTCAAAAGTCTCCAAAGCTTAACCCAGCAAATAGAAGATTTACCTCAGTTGAAATGACACTTATTAAGAAAAATTTGGCTGTGAGTTTTAAATCCGTGGGTCTGAAATAAAAAAAGTAATAGAAAATTCCAAAAGGAAAGTGTTGTGTAATAAAACTTGCCTGTGTTGTTTCCAACTCAAACCAGTACAGCATCTTTTGTGTATTAAAGGCTTTGCTGGAGGGCATAGTTCACTTGCCTTCTGCTGCCTTACTTTAGGTGTCAATGTTTGAAATCTTTGGCTTAAGCATCTCTCAGAGTGACATGTCTGCATGTCAGAATTAGAATCCAGTTCTGATGATTTCCAGTCCTGTTTTGAAACCACTAATCCCACAAAGGAGTTTTGTGGTCTACTAAAGCTTTCCTAGTTGAGTGCATTAACAATGAAGTCACAGTTTCCCTTGTATGGAAAACAAAAAAGCAGAAAGGCAGATTTATGGATTCCCTGGTTCCATGCTATCTACAAAATGGACTTAACATATGCCAAACCCACAGCAAAGAAGTTCACTCGTACATTGTCCTGAACAGCAGCAGCATTTTTGTTCCCACATGAAGGAAACCTTGGGAAGCATGGAAGCCATGAGGTTTCCTCAGCTGCCTTCCCTGCAGTCTGACTTGTGTGGTTAAAAACACCAGCTACAAAATGGGAATACAATGCTGTTGTCTGCACACAAACAGGCTAATTTAAAATGTGTGTTCACATACTGGGGACTAATTGTCTTCAAAATTCAGAGTCATTTGATTTCTCCAGTTACAGCTAGGCCCTGCTGGAGTTTGCAGCTTCTTTTATTATCATTGTTATTATCATTATCATTATTATTTCTGAAAGCATTTTATGGGAGCATAGAAACTACTCTTCTTGCACAGTAAATGTATCTGCCACATTTATTTCTGTTTCTCTAGTACTAAAACAAAGAAAACTGCTGCTTAAGAGTGTGTGTGAAGCTGTTGTAAAACAGTCAGGATGGCTGACAGAGCAGAGGTTAGCCAGAAGTTTATATGTGCCCCCAGTAAAGAATATCTCAGGCCAATATTTAGGTGGGGCTCTAAGAAGTTGTGTTACTTCTGGTTGACTCACATGCATGTGTTTGAGGATAAGAATTTGTCTTGCCAAAAGCCAACAGACACTGAGAAAGGAGAAACAGCAAATGTTGAAATACGAGACACATTCTCATGATCTAAGGTTATTGTTGTCCACTGAAGATCGCTTTCCCAATATATGGGGAAAAAACCCATGTTTAGTACTGAAGCTAAGTATGTTCATCTACATGACTGTGTCTCAGAGAGAGTTTGCAATAGCTCATAGCATATGCCCATGATATATGGCACAAGTATAACATCTAATTTTGCTTTCAGCTTATTTTGTTTTTCATTCTACACAAGTATTATAAATTGCCCTGCAACTCTGGGCTGCCTTGGGTATATCTAGATTTGTGATCAGTGTACAGTGTCAGTTATTTTTGGATGTGAAATATCCTTCCATCCACAAAGAGTGTGGTTGTTCACTTGGTATAAATGCACTAGGGAAATAAGTCTTTTTAGTGGTTTGTAATCATTTCTTCCTTTATTGGATTTAAATCTTTTTCCAGTGCTTGTGAACTATTCAGTTGGATGAGTCTGTTTCTAATTGATTACCAAGTCAGACATGGCAATGTGATCTCTAGGTTCCAATTCAGGAGTCTGGTTTAATTTCAAAGATATAATTTGAAAGCCTTATGCTAACTTCATTAAGGATTTCAGCGGACCCAGGAAAAAATTGTGGTCCCTCCTGAAACAGTGAATTCTCACACTGATTTCTAAAGGTCTGTCTGAAGGCAGGCATTTGAATCAGTGCAGCAGCAGGCATTTCCTAGGATATTGCTGGGTTCCTGCACAAATTAATGAAATTGGATCACTGCAGAGACTCTTGTTACGGTTTCATATTCAAAACAGAACTTAAAACCCATTAAAGCCCATAGTTTGAAGTGTAAACTTCCATGCAAGCACTTGCTTATAGCACTAACAGAATCATTAAAGCCCATAGTTTGAAGCGTAAACTTCCATTCAAGCACTTGCTTATAGCACTAACAGAAACCAAAGGGAACAGTAATTCCCTAATAATGTTAGAGACTTTTGGAGCAAATGTAATTGTTTCCAAATCAGGCAAAAAGAAGCAGACGTGCAGAATGCCAGACAAGGTCTGTAACACCTGGAGACTAAAGATGGGGAACATTTCTAATCCTACTTGTGTAGATGCATTCTCAGTCATTTTCCAAAATCTATTCATTCTGTGGGGTTTAGATAATACTATTTATGAACCAATTGAGTCTAAGTTTTTCTTTTAATTAAGACAGTTAATTGGAAAATGTCCTTAGAAATTAGGTTTCTCCCTTGACATGCTGTAAATAAATAACTTATATTGGAAAACAGGATGAAGATAAACAAAGGGCTGTTCCAAGCCTTTCACAAACAGGAACAGCTTATTTCTCTAAACAACAAAAGTATTTCATCATCTAAATATCAACACATGCATTAATATTTATATTCATTGTTATTAATTTTTTGTCATTCTTTTACTAAGAAATGCAGATAAACTAAGTGCTATTGGAAGTATTTGCTTGCATTCATATCCCATTACTCTGCAGTTGTCAGTGGTTAGTGCTGTGGAGCAGCCTCAGGACTGATCCCAGTTGAGGCAGCATCTTAGGGCCCTGGGGAAGTTCTCATTAAACAGCTTCAGAGTTGCAGCCCTTCTCCAGGCAGAGCTCAGGTATACCCCAGGAGGAAGTAACTGCCCACTGCCACTTCACAATTCCCCTTTAGAATATCAGCACTGCTGGTTTTACCAGCTTGCCAGGCATGTTGAACTACTGGAATAAAGGAAGCTGAAGGGAACCAAAATGTTGGTGTTTGGTCAGACTTCACAGGCAATATAGGGGTTCTGGTTCTTTGATCCCTTTGAGAACTGTGTGCTGAGTCAGCTGTGTCTGACACCAGCCTTGGCTTTATGGCCTGTTCTGCCTATTCTGGAGTCAGCCCAGTGAAATAAGTACCCTCCAACTTTCTTCCTTATTTGTGGTCCTGCCTGTTAATGTAAATTCCAGTTGGCAGCAGATTACATTAATGCACGTAATTAATTTAAGCTACAGCAACTAACAAGCAGATGCAGAATTTGCTCAGCCATGCCTGCAAGAATGGCATCATCCTGGGGAGAGAAAAGGAGGATTGCTAGGGATACTGTCTGCTTTAGCTACACCAATTTAAGCTATCCATAAATTTGAAGTCCTCTGTCTGGACCATGAGTCAGTTTGAAATACAGGAGTACACTTTGGCCTCCTTATATTTTTGCAGATGTTGTAGGACTCCATGTCTCTGAGAAGTGATACTGTTCATGAATTTGCAGTAGCTCAGTGCAGGAACAGAGACCCTAAACCACTTGGTTCTGCAGGGGCCTCACAAACAGACAGGCTGTGCCCAGCTGCATCCTCGACACTGCTTTTAACCAAATTAATTATACAAATATTTGAGCAGGAATTACACACTTGTACAATGAAAGACAATTCAATGTACTTCTTTCTTATTATACCTAGTGAATATACGTTCAACACAATTAATTATACACCCATTCTGTTTTTTGCAGTGTCATTACTATCTGTAAGCACTGCTTAAAAAACCCAATGTAGTAAATAAGAAACTAGTAAGATTCAGACAGGGGTGGCTGTTTGAATAAGTATTTTTGGGGTGACAAAGAAAATGCTGACAACAAAGTTGGACACTTTTAAAACCCAGTTTCTTCTGCAGTTGTTAATTTTCAGGTCTGGTTTTATAAAACATTGAAATTTTTTTTGTTTGCCTCTTAAGCCTTGTAAGACTCAATTCTACATTTTAAACCACCATAATAACCTAGCAGCAGCCATCACAGCCTGTTTTCCCTGGTGAATAAAGAGATTGACATTTCTGGTTGAGAATTTAGGCTTTTGCAGTGAGAATGAGGCAAAAATTTTTGGAGAAGAAAAAAGTTCTTTCACTCATAAGCACACTCTTGCTGGAATCACAGTGTATGAGGATTAATGAAAAGAGATAGGGATTGCACTGCCCTTCTCCTTACCCTCTGGAAGTTTGGTATCAAGATGGAGCCCAGTGGGTACTGCTTCCCCAGTAACTCTGCAGGTTCAGATAGAACCTCAGATCTCAGGAACATGAATGCTCAGAAGCAATACTAAAAGCATTGGGTGGAATCTCTTTTAACTCAGGTCCACTTCAATATATCTATTTTTTTTAGCTGTTCCCAAGTTTGTGTTCTTTCCTGACTTAACTGTGTTCCACATGTGAAAGAATTGGCCTGTGTCTACCCAGCACAATCAGTTGAAAATATTTTTATTTTAGACCTGACAACAAAAGTGTGGGTGGATAAGGTTAAACCCAGATGCCACCTGCAGATATCCCCTTGGCACACAGCTGGAGTATTATTCTCTTCAAGGCCGGAAAGGGCTGGAATTGAGGCAGAAAGGCTTGGGTGGTCCTCAAATTTAATGTGCCAAGAAAGAGTTCCAGTCTATGTGCTCTTGGTACCTCAGGCTGGAGATAAAAGCACAGTTAAGCCATTCTGCAATTCATAATGTTGAGAAGACAAATCTCAGTGAGTGTCTCCTATTTTTTCCCTTATCACCTGACCTCTCTTTGGCCAATCTGTCATTGCTTAGAGTAGTTGTTTTTATGAACCTCAAAATTAGGTGGTAAATCTAGATGAAGTTCACCAGCTGAGTCAATAACACGCTGGGTTTGAGCTAATTTTTCAGGGTTATATGCTGTTTGGAACAGGAAATCCGTGATTTTAATTAGCAATAAATAGGAAATAGTCTGCTGTGAATTGATCTTAAACAGGTACTGCTGTGCTAAATTAGTTCAAAATAATCAGGATTTTCCATTGAGCAAATAGATATTAAGGCATCTTGAGTTTATTAGCAGTAGCTACATTATCTATCTGAGGCTAACTTGGGTTTCAGAAAAGAGCGAAGCTGAAAATCTGTTCTTTGACACAAACAAATGAGCTTATCATAGAGTACAGAGCATTGGGACAGAAGGTACTTCCCCCATGTAGTTATTTGAAGCACTAATTGTCATATGTATTCCGTCTTACAAAGTAAAAGGAACTAATAACAATTTGTCAGAAAACCAACAGTTTTTGTTTGTTTATTTCACAGTCATTTAATGTTTAATGAGACTTTGGGATATGACTTTTTTTTGATGTATTTGTGCAGAAGATCCTTTCATCTGACACTTCATTAGGGAAAGGATTTGGATTTTGAACGTTCTTAGGAAACAAATCTCCTTTTACTGCAGGGAAAGCCGTGCAGTCTGCTATATTTAACACAGAGGAGGACCTAAATTTGCCTAAGATGTCATTCTAGCTCTGTAAGACAAGACTATGCGATTACTTTCAGATTCTAATCGTATTAAAATTTGAACTAAAATAACATCTATTTCATACAGTTGTGCAAATGGTAGAGTTTAGAGCTTGGCAGTGAAATGATTTAGGGAAAGTTGCAAAGGAAATCAGTCTGTCAGATAAGACAACTAAACTGTTTCATTTGTATGAGGCATTGAATCAATGAGATGTCCATTTGCCCGATGCTTATCTCAATTTCACTGGCATTTGGTCATAATCTCAGAAATGTTACTGTAATCACTTTGAATATGTACTGGTGTGATTTAGAATGACATGTTGGGAAAGGAGAATAATTCTCTTTAATGAACAGTCTTCCAATTTTGAGTATCATTTACAGAAAGGCAATTTTTGTCTCACCATCAAGATCAGAGGACTTGGTCCTTTACATCCTCTGAAGATAATTTACTTTAAAAATCCACTTATTAACACTTTACACTTTAAATTACTTTATTATTACTTTAGCAAGTAATGCAGTACACTTGCTAAATTGGGGCAATGAGTATGTTTCTCTGGAAAGCTTTCAAGCCTTACTCTCTTTGACCTGTTTACTCTAAGGACAGAGGGAAGCCGAAGCCATCGCAGAACACTGCTGCAGGCTGTGTTCTTACAGGAATAACTAGGTTAGCTGATGCTCAGGCATCAGACAAAGAGTTCCAGCTTTGGGTACTAGGTACCTTATTTTAAATTTATGCATTGTGTGGGCAGGAGCTGAGCTGATTTATTTTATGGTTCACCTCAGAAAAGAGAGGTCCTTTCAGGTCCTCGTTATGTTCTTGCACATACACATATGCATATATAGGTATATGAACACAGACATCTTTGTAACAAGTTCTAAAGGCTGAGTGAGAATTCAGCATTGCTTGACATAAAATATTGAGATACTTAATCTGTATCAAAGGAATATCTGAATGTGTGCTCTAGACAGACCGAGGCTTTACCAGAGGAAAAGTGTCCTCAGTAATGCAGATTCTTGCATGAAGTCTTAGCCAGCTGTGTGCTGTCCTAGGATAAAACAGGTGTTGTGAACACTATTTTGTGCCCAGGAGCCTTGGCACTCAGGCTTGACAGTAACGGAACCATTATGGGACAGCTAAAAAGGTTTCATTATCATATAAGAAAGGTCAGTAGCTCCTAAAGCTCTTGGTGGCTGTGGCACCATGGCCAGGGAAAGAACTCTTGACTCATTTTAGTGCTTACTGAATAATACAAAAAAATTATTCTGCCTAGTAAAACTGCAATCTGCTTCTAAATTGTCTTTCTTTAATAGTCCACTCCCAATCATAACCGAAGTCCCTTTGATTCCATCATTCCCTGTAATTGAGCAGATTGGAATGCATGCTTTCGGAATGGCTGCTGACCCCAAAAATAATCCCTTGCCAACCTGCTGGTCTGGGTTAGCTGTAGCAATACTGCTTCCCTTCTCATTGTTTCCATTGCTAAAGTAATGTTTACTCCCTTGTGATGAATAGCTGATTCTCAGGGGTTGCCCAACTACCAAATGCATCTGCTGAGTGAGGAGTGTTATTTTAATGTACTCAGACTGATACCAACCAAAAACTCAGCCTGACTTCACTGGAGCAAGTCTGTGTCCTCAATGAGTAAGTCTTTGAGACTTTCAGTTCAAGACTTCCACTGAGACCAAAATTTGTTGGCCCCATAACCACAGGGTGTTAACTCTTCATGCTGGACCAGAGGAGCATAAACTCTGGATAAGAGTTCCAGATTGGACCTTCTGTATTTAACATTCATTATATTAATGGAAATATGTTTCTGAGATCTTTGTCTATCTTATAAGCTGGTAAGTGTTATACTGCATATGATAAAGGTGATAAATAAAATGTTCTGTACATGCAGAATTTCAGTGATACTCTGCATGGACCTTCTACTGAAGTTTGGGAGTTCTGTTTGGGGCTGAAAATCCTATCATCTGACTTCAACTTCTGGCATTTATGGAACCATTGTATAATAGCAGTTGATTTTTTTATCTGAAGTACTCAATAGGAAGCGGGAATGGAAATTTACTTCTCTTGCCCAGAACGAGAAACAGAAGTGCTTCTGGGGACTGTCCTTGCTGCAGCTGGATTGTGTATGTGTAACTTGGGGGTGAAATTGCATAGGGATGAGTTTCACTCACATTGTTTCACTGAGATCAAAGCCAGGACTGTGCTATTCTTCCTGCATTTCTTCCTCTGTCCGTCTACTTCACAGTCAGTCTTGGATCAATTGATAAGCAAACCTGCTTGTGCATTGTGTTTGTGATAGGGATGTGAAAGATCTTTTCTGGTTCAGGGAAGATGGGAATATAACTTGATTTCACAGCTTTCAATATGCGAATACGAGTTGCTACCGTAAATGTTTTTTTGTACTGTTTCTGTGTTGCCATGAGGTAGATTTTCTCCACAGTGTCTGTTTGTGCAGCCTTACTGTAGATCACACCCATGGGAAAGCATGTCCTGTGCCCCTTGCTTTCTGTTTTGCTTGGTTTGGCAATTCAGTCTTCTGTTTGCAGATACCCATAGAAGAAGCACTCATGTAAAGCACATCCAGCACATTATTTTGAAGATGAACTCTACAACACACAACACAGCTGGAAACAAATTCTGAAAAGGAGTCATGGCTTAGAATTTAGTCCTGGGCTTCTTCCATTAGAAGCAAATAACTTTTGCTTGGTCCATTGATTAAGTAATTGACAATATATACTGTTTCCAGATGGCTTGGGTCTTCCTCCAGTTTAGTGATAGGTGAGCACACTTCTTTGTCAGCTGGCCAGTTTCCAGCAGAAATGTATATCCCCAGTTGCCACCGGTGAAAAGGAATTCTTTGGCTAGCCAGACCCTCAATAGGAGCAATATAGTACAGAAACCAGAGACACTAGGCATGTATATTTCATTTCTAAAAATCTTAAGTCACTTGGGTTGCACCATTGCTTAGAACTTTTCCATTTCCTCTCAAACTGCTTTTACAAGTCTTTTCTGCATTCTTTGCCATGGTGATTTTGTGCTTCTGTGGTTGTAGAAAGCACTGTAAATGTATGCCAAAGGCAGAGCCAGCTGCAACACGTGTAAGTCACTGTGCAGCTGAGGTGTGTGGATTACTAAGAAAACTAAATAATGTGCTGAGAGGCAGCTCTTGTGGATAAGCAGTATTTCCTTTTTCTTCTCCCAGATACAATACACTTTTTTTATTGGCTTTTTAAATGTTCATAAAAGATAATTGTAAAGAACAATCATGTTAACAAGATATGATTGGAGGTGTTAGATCAGTACAATTTGTTGTGGTGACAGACAAGTTTCTGTTCCACACTTCTTTGTGCTAGCAACAGTAGAAATCTGAACTAATTGTGGCAGTAGTTCTTTACAGTATCATAAAATATCCTGAGTCAGAAGGGACCCACAAGGATCATGTAAGTCCAACTCTTGGATTAATAATGGCACAATAAATGAGAACACAACACAGCTTTTCATGGCAGCTTAGAAAACAGATGAACGAGAATATATTCAGCTTCAATATTTTAAAAGTTTAAACTTGCACTGGATTGATTTCTGGTCTTTTTAGTATCTCCAGAAAACTTCTGGGAAGCCAGCATCGGGTAGACAGTGACTATGAATAGCAGATAGTGTTTTAACACTCATTCCTGTCGTTAGTGTTTTTCTATAGTCTAATTTCTATGTGTGTCTTCTCTAAAATGTTGTCTCAGCACAAATAAAGGCAATAGGTATTTGGCTGCTTTGTTATGATTTGGGAAAGTGTAAGTATCTTCTGTGTTGTATATCTATGCCTTAGAGATTTCCCAAAGAGCTGATTAATGCAATACCTGCATATGCAGGAAGATGCTGCTTACACTAGAATCAAGAAAGTGCTTGGACATTTTGAAAACCAGGTCATTTTGACAAGTAATCATGACCATCAGAACAGAAAAAGGGCTTGAAATTCAGTGTTCATTTTAATCCCTGTGTTTCTCTCTGACTTGCTCTTTCTTATGCTGCAAGACCATGCCTGGAGCTCCAAAGCTAGTGAGCACCCCTGTGCTAAATACATGATCTACGTCTGCTGTGCTAGTGTCATTTGGATTGGGAACATCCCAATGGTGCAAGTGCATGGACTACATTGTTAAAAGCTCTACAAACAGTACATGAGTGGTGCACACCCTACTTACAGCTAAGTGGTTGTATCCTGTAACCCTGTAATTTCTTATGACTGTGGAATCCATGCTATCCAGATATCTCTCTTACTTTCTGTGGACTGTGTTTTGATAAATAATCAAAGGGAAAATCTTCAGTTTGATTAAGTAGAGGGTTTTTTCTTACCACTTTTGGATGTTGCTTTTGTTGAAATGTTTACTTTTTTCTGATGTTCATCCTCCAGGTAGGTAAAAATCTGCATATTGGCAGATGCACACCTACTGTGCACACCCAAATCCTGGTGTGTCAGCACCTCCCAGCCCATCCCTGCACACAGAGTACATGCACATTTCACAAACCGCAATGTGTCCTTTAACAGGGAGGCTCGCTAAAACAGTGCCAAAGTAAGGAAAAGTAATGTTGCCCAAACTAAGGAATTTAGCAGGAGGATGCTTAGCAGTGTTTTCTAAGGCTGGTTTTAAGGGAATTTCTAATCAAATCCTCACCTGCCTTCAGTAGTTACAAGCCTCATTGAAGGAACTAGGCCAACATCCACAGTAACAAAATGTTTGTGTGCTGCAAACGTATATGTAATTTTGTAAAAATTGCCAATTTTCTGTAAGGTGCTGTATCTAATTTGTCTGTCAGTGGGAGCACAAAACCTGTGAAGTACATAGATCAAAGGGACAGAAAAATGAAGTGCATCAGGAGAAGTGATAAGGAGCTGTGCAAAACGAAGTAGTTTTCTTTTTTCACTTTACATTTCACCTTCTTGCTGCTACATTTTTTTCTGCTAAAAACTGTCACCTTATGCTTCCTCAGCTAATATTTTAGATTCATTTTGCATGTCAAACTGGTGCAAGCTGCCACAGTCACTGGCACCCATTTCCTGACCATCTTATACCCCACATGTATCTTCTAACAGCGTTTGTGTCAGTGCTAATGCTGTAGCTTTACAGCCCACTGCTGCCAAGGTGAGAAGGAGTTCAAGGAGAAAAGAAATAAAATGGTTTCATTCATTTGTTGCAACACAATGTAAGAAGGTGCCATAGGTTCCCTTACACCGAATTTCAATCAAATCCAGCCACGTTGTTAGCTAATTATATTTTCTGCCTGCATTGTGACTCAATTAGAAGGCATTTATGAATCTGCATGTAAAATGAGAACACAGTGCTGAAACATATTGTTCTGCTTCTTCACCCATTACCAAGGAAGTAAGTCAATAATTATATTCAGTTTAAGAATATGCTTTGAGAGGAAATGTTTTGTAACAAATTTTAAAAGTACTACTTCAGTTATTAAGCTATTTCATCTTTAAATATTAAATAAGAAGCTTTATTTTGTGTTATTGTCTGTTTCTATTTCTTTTTAAAGGTTTCCATTCTGTTTGATTTGTAACAAACCTGAACAGCTAAGACAAAGCACAGGTTACCCCAGTGAACTCACATGGCAGTTATCCATGGCTGGCTCTCACCTAGTGTCACTGTATGGCATGGGATGCCATTACACCTCTGGCTCCTGGACAATGCAAATACAATCCTGTCTCAAATACATGACAGAGCATAAAGTATATGATGTGGGGAGTGTCAAAAATTTGGTGCCACCAACGGTGTCATAAAAGAGCTGTGGTATAACTTCTGCACACAGAATCAAGTTCAGCAATACACTCATGCAGTTATTACCATATGGAGCAGTAAATCACTTAACTCTGAAATAACACTTCTTGTAGAGTAAGACAAGCAAGCACTGAGCAAGAACTAAAAAGTTTCACTCTTTATTTCTCTTCCTGCCTATGATTTTATACCCATCTAGTAACTGCACAAACTAAAAAAACTTGTGTCATTTTGGTTGCTGCTGGATTATCTTCAGGACTTCTCTGATCCAGAACTTACACCTCTTCAAGAGAGAGAATTTGAGTTCAGGGTGCTCAAAGTGGTGCATGATGAACCACAGCTGTCCTGGTGAGTCAGCTCCATGTAGCATGGAGCACATTAGGGGTGTCTGGGCAGATGAGACAATCTGACAATCCTGCTGCTCTCTGGAACTATCACACACAGGTTTCAGCTCCAGAGGAAACATCAACTCAGATGAAGGCAAGTGAACAGTAGTAACATCCCCAGCAGCAGGGTGTCCCACACCTGGTCCTGCCCAGGCACTCATGCACAACTGACTCAAAGGGAATAGGCTGTCTGGAGAAGGAACAGCACTGCTCTTGTAAGCACTTGGTGATGTCCTTGAAGGTTTTCCATCCAAACTGCTCTGAATTCATGGGATTAGGCATTGCAGTCTAAGGCCTGCTGCAGTGACCAGAAGTATCTCTTCAAGCACATATTCCAGGTGGCATGGCTGATGTTTATTTTTTCCTTCAGAGACACCTCTTTCCCCTTCCCAAAAAAAAAGTGACACTTCTTGCAATGTGCCTGAGCTACAACTTCAACTAAACTTGGATCTCCCACATAACACAGTTAAACGTTGTCCTCTTTTAGCATGGAGTGACAGGTTGTGATGAATAGACTGGTTTCTGTGACTAACATGTACCTAGTCAAATATTAATGAGCCAGCAGACAGAAGCATGAAGTAATCTTTTGTTTTTCATTAAGTGCACAGATTAAAGAGATGTTGTTTTACTGTAATGCACAGAATTATGTCATTTCAGCTTAGAGTAATTGTTCATCACATCAAATTGAAATGATCCTTGGTTTTGTTTTAAAGAGCATAGAAGAACAAGAAGTAGAGGAAAAACAGAAGTAGAAATGGAATATGAGACTATAGTGAAAGTGAGTGAAAAATTCCCCTTTTTATCTAGTAATGCTGATGTTGTTTTCATTTTACATGTCAAAACTAAGTCAGGAGCATCCACAATTTACTGCCTGGTGGTTTTTCTGAAATCTTTGAGCAATTGTAGCCCTGACTATTACCTGCTAGCTGCATAACATAAGCTGCCACTGACCATTACATCCTCTTGATACGGTGAAAGCAATTTGTGGCTTCTTCAAATCATTCCCCACCCCATTGTCTCCCTGCCTGTTTTATTTATTGCTGCTTTTGCCCCACCTCAGTGCAGTGGTCAGGGGCTCTGTGTAATAGCATGATTATCCCAGCTTTCTTGCCACAGCCCTTTGGGCCATTTGAATATCCTCTGTTCTCTGCTCACAGTAGCTGCAGTACTCTCATACAGAAAAACCAGGCACTATGAAATGTCTCTCTGAAGAGGTAAAGAAGATTGATTGATGGGGGCAAGCATATGAGGGAAGGAATTGAGAGCATCTGAATGTAGAGGTACGAGATGGGGAAAGGTGTTGAAGGTAGGAATTCTGGGTACCTCTGAAGATTAAGTTTACCAAGCAGATAAATTAAGGATTTGTCATCTGGGACACCAGAGTATGGGATAAAGAAGGGATTAACCAGGGCATCAGGGCAGGAGGAAGAATTGGGGTACAAACAGAAAGAATTGATGACTGTGAATCAGTAAAACAGGATTAGTGAAGCCTAAAGGGGAAGACTTAGAGGTAAGAGCGTGAGTTTTTTCAGGGAGTTGGAAGGGAACAGAAGACAACTGGGGAAAGGCAGGCAAAACCTAGAAGAAAGATGAAATTAGATTGAAGTAACAGAGGTTTTTTTCATTGCTTTATGGAAGGACTAATGATTAGGAGATGCTGATAGAATGAAGTGTTATTTCAGGTGTATCTGCTATCAGGAGACATGATTATGTATAAGCAAACGTCTGTATCCTCCTGTAAGTACAGTCATGACAGGAGGTCTTGAGCTTTCACTGTCAAGGGGGTAGCAATTAGCCACACACCTTTGTCTCTGAATTAGGGAATCCTGCTTGCTTTGTATTTTTATTTAATATTTCACCTTCTACTGCTTTCTTCTGGAATGCTTTGATATGCTATGCTTGTCTTTGAGGAGAGACCTGCCATGGTTCTCAGTGAGGGCTGTATTTGGTAACAGATCCTGCCTTTCTGCTGCAGTTACCTGGATGCACAGGATTTTGGTTAATTGCCAGGCGAGGCAGTGTTTGCATTTCAATGTCCTCAAGCACAGCAGGAGTAACAGGAGCCTTCTCAGAGAGCTGCAGCTCCTCCTTGCTACAGAACATCTTCTATGGCTTTTCACCCTCTCACACAGGGTCTTAACTGTGGTTCTGTAATTCAGCCTTTCCTAGTGACAGCCAAGGCTCAGTTCTGGGCAGTGATCCTCTCCCAGTCAGTGCAGTGCCAGTACCAGTGTCAGTGTTGAAGGCACCTGTTAGCTGTGAGCACTGGTCTGCTCCCAGGGCAGCATCAGTGTGGTGGTTCCTCGTGCTTTTCCCTGGGTTGTTTTATTAGCCTGTCTGGGAGGTGGGGGTTGTTTGGGTTTTTAAAAGTACTTATCATGTACATTTCTATGGACACGTACTGGCAAGAAAGAAGGAACCAACTGGGTGTGTTTGATCTGTGACTTGCACAATACAGATTGACTTCTATACCTTACTGAAAAACAAGTGCTGAGTTTGACATCTAAAATAACTATAACTTGATTTGTCAGCCTTTTTTTGCTGTGAATCACCTGTGTCTGCCCACAGAGACACCAACATATTCCTCATGTATCTATACACATCATTACATGCTTATGGTTTATTTAAAGGTTTTTACTCTTGCATAATAAGTGATCATTTGTTCAAATGCTTGTTAAAAATAGTGTGGTTGCAAATACTGTTTAGTTCTCTCATTGTGGTAAAGTTAGAGATTAGAACTGCAAGGTGGGGCTTTAATTTCATGAGTGTTGTTTTCCTCTTGCCTCTTGGACACAGGCAAGGCAGCTAAAAGTCTGCGTTTCCTGAGCACTGCAGTTGTGACAAAAGAAAGTAGAGCTCATAATGATTATGTTGGCACCTTGTCAGTATTCAAAAGAGTGACTTACAGAAGATGGCAAAATTAAACTGGCAATTGCTCACTAGGGAACTGGGATTTCTTTGTTTGGGTTTAAGTGACAGGAGAATATTGATCCTGAGGGATGTGCTGTCTTCCTTTCGTGAAAAGCAGGAGGATGGGAATAGAGCTGAGCTGCCTTGAAACAACTTACTGAAAAAAAACAGAAGTACTTTCTATCTGTTCCTATCATAGATCACTTAAATATTATTAAGCCAACCTTGTATCACCTGCCTGGCTCAGATTAGGCTATTTTGGGAGGATAGTGGGGACCTGGGCAAATCCAAGTGCTCCTGCACAGTTAGAAGGAAACAAGACCTCAAAGAACCTCCTGTGGCATCAAGTAACCACTTAGAACACCATTGGAGTTATTCTTTCCTTGCATTCATCCTGCTCTCAGGACTTTGGCCACATAGGCTGTGTAAAGGGATGATGTAGGAGAAACTATGCATGGTTGAATTACTGTTCAGTGTACCCTACTTGTACATGAAAACTGGGAAACAAAATGGATTGGCACTGAGCACACAGCGAGCACCAAACTGGGGAGGAATCCATCACCCCAAGGTCTACGTCACTCCAAAGCAAATACGAGAATGATGGGAGGAAATATTTTTTTCTTCCATCCCTTTCTGCTCTAAGTTCTCACTGCTGCATCCACAGGACAAGGCATTTGGAATGCTTTGAAGTACTTGGATAGAAGAGCGCAGGCAGAGCAGAAGGAGAGAGTCAGTTTTTCCTGAAGGCCAAGAAGGAGTTTCTTGCTCCCATGTGGTAAACCATTGGCTTTGGGCTGAGCGAAACTACTGACCTTAGAGAATATTTCTGTGTAAAAGAGGCATATAAAGCTTCTAAGCCATAAGAGCCTTGCAGAAATCTGGAGAAATTACTTAAATTTACAGCTTCATTATGGAACCATCTGAATCCACTAGTGACTAAAAGTTTTGAGACTGAAACAAAGAATGTAGACTTACAAGTCTGGTCTGAACATGCAGCTTGTTTGTTACTCTGTGCAAAATGGCTTTTCAATGAGAATGTTTTTGCCAGATAGGGATGGATCCTAATAACTCTAACAAGTAAGACCGAAAAGCTACTGCTGCAGTTTCCTCCTCCTTTAAGCTGTGTTTCAAATGAACACAAGTGCATGACTGAGTTTGTCAGTGAGGCTCCACCCATGCATAGGTGTTGTCTAGAATCAAGCTGTCTTTTTTTCTAAACCTGGAATTTTTTAAGTATTTTGATGATTGTTACACACAACCAGAATTCTGCACAGTGCAATGTTAGTCTCCATGATTAATTGCTGTATGGCCTGTGGGAATGACACTGCATTGTGGCAGCTCACATTCCAACAGCTTTATTTTCACAGAGTAGGTGTTCATGCCTGAATAAAACACATGGGGTGGAGCTCAGAGGGCATATTATTTCACAGCCTGCTGCTACTGAATGTTAGTATTTCTGGAAATAGTTTACAGTTGCTTGTCTGTGGTTCTTCTTGAGATTATTTCTATTAGTATATTTCAAGGCACCTGTTTGGATCAGGTTTGTTCTGCAGGGTGTTCTATAGGTCAGTGTCATCTCAGTGTAGTATTTCTGCTCTTAAAATGCTCCTTTCTGCTGAAAATTTTGCAGGTTCAGTTTTCAAAGCAGAGGTTGGGTTTCAGGAATCAAGTACTCCTGATAAGAGAGACAGCTTTGGTGGCAATTAAATCTTTCCCTGTTCTTTTAGTAATACACCTTACACCACATAGCTTGGATGCTGCTGAAGGTGTGAGAGATAGACGAGGCTGTAATGCCAACTAGCATGGAAATTGTAGGAGCTCCTTGGAATGATAACTCACTGTCAGTCTTTTTCTCAGGGAGTCGTTGTAATTCTGAGCAGGGACTCGTGCTCTCCATGGCACAAAGGAATAAATTCTGCAGTAACTTCTCCCGAATTCCATGTCAGTGTTAATGTCTCCTCTTGGCCTGGAGTACCCTTCATTCCCATTTGTATTCAGACAGGCACTACTGCAGCTCCCACTTGAAAATACTAATTGGTTGAAAATTAATTCAAATTTTTAAATTATTACTTAGCTTTTTATTTTTGAAGTGTTTTTTTTAAGACTGGAGTTAATTTCTTGTAATATCAGCTGCCATTCAATAGTTGCAACTCATAAGCAGATTTAGTTCAGTGATACAAGCCATGTTTGAGGATTATCCACAGGCCAAGATCCTCTCTATTGGCTACTGCAGGAACTGATATAATGTGGAAAAGCAGTAAGCCTGCTCACAAGTCCACAACTTTTATGTGAAATATGTGTCTGTTTTCCCATCCAGTCACCAGTAAAGTAGAAAGAGGACATGCTATAAATATTAATGTTGCCTGCTAAGAAGGCGAAGAGTTCTGTGCCCTTCTGACTCCCTTTTTGAAGTTTTCTGGGCAAGTAAGTAAACTCTGCCACCCAATCATCTGGTACAAGTGCCCACCACAACAATGTGTGTTTTCATGTCCAATTCTGTCATTAGCCAGAGACTTTGAGCAGGTCCCTCTCTACAGGATGCTGGAGATCAGAAAAAAAACAACAGATATTTGATAAAGATCTCACCAACGATCCTCTTTGTACCTGTCCTCCTTGAACAAACTATGACTTTTGCATGAACATTTCAGTAACATGATTTTTCCTAAAAAATCTGTTCATGCCAGTGAAGTAATTATACTGATTTACTGAAAAATAACCAGATGGCTTCCCTCTGTCCCATTTTGTGAGTACATGCATCCACAAGCATACACACGTCGCAAGAGGATTGACTCAGTATTCACCCTCGTTTCTTTCCTATAACTTATTAATATTGGTAGGAGCATGCTCTGCCTTTTGTTATTTAAAAGTACAATCAATTACAGGATACAGGAGACAATAAGGGAACTGCTGGTGTAGCAGCAAAGACTGACAGACAGTGAGCTGCTGGGTTTGTCTGACTAAAGCAGTGTCTCTCTGAGGTATGGATCTCAAGATCTGTCTGAAGCAGCTGAATGTTATCTTTGACTCATCTATGCTGCAGGCATAGTGAATTTGGGGAAAAAGCACCTCTCAATTTAATGGGTGCACTTTTTAAACTAATCTCACTTCCCTTGGTCAGAGGACACAGGCAGTCCATGCTGTGGGCCTCTGACAGGGGCCAGCATGAAACAGCTATAATGAGACAAAAACCAAATTGTAGTTTCAGTGTATCAGTAAAGCAAAATATGACCAGACAAGAGAAATTCACTTGTCCTAAGATCTGTTCTGCAAAGACAGCCTGACTTAAAGCATGGGTTGAGGGCTTCTTTGAGAGCCTAGAGCCACAGCAGCAGGAGGAGGGAAATTAAAATTGGTATCTTCTCCTGATGTACAGACCAGATATCTCCTGCAACAGCCTCCCTCCGACTTCTAAAAGAGTAACTTACCAATTTAAGTTTCCCATCCATTGCATTTGTAATGATCACGTTGCAGCATCTCCTTAAGCAGCTGCCCTTTAGGTTATAGATGTTGCTGCCTTTCCTTTGCATTAACCACTGGAGTTCTTTTCTCTTTTCCCTGAGAACAGCCACACTGTTCGATTAGAAAATGAATGCACTGAAAGTGCAACACTGCAAGTTAAACACGTGGATAACAGCTTGTGGCTTCAGCAGTCTGTGTTAACATGTGACAAGAGAGAACAGTAAACTGAGAAAGAGTTCTCCTGTGAATTCAGTGCCCCCATTATCTCCTTCTTTATCCGAAGGGCTGAGGAAACCTTTTTTGTTAGCCAAGACAGCTTGGTGCTTCAGCTTAATTTTCATTGCATAATTTTAAATACAGATCCTGTCTACAGTGCTGCAATTAATGGATAGCCTAAAGACTTATTATTTCAAACTAATTGATACCTAAGAAAGTTTAAATAACATAAGTGTTCAGAAGTTTTTAGGAATAACTTCTGTAACTAACTCAGAATAATCTTTTTACTGTTATTTAGAATAGCAGAATTATTCGCTTGCCATCACTAAATCTAATGCCTCTCTGATTTTCTATAGTTCTAAATACATTTCCACGAGATGGGGAAAAGATGACATTTTATAGTCATTGTTCTAAAAGGGGTTTTTGCAAATTAATAATCTCATTCATTTCAGATACTTATCTACCATCATTTGGAATACTTCCTAGAGTTCCAGATAAATTTCTGTTGTCCTCAGCAAAGATATGTACTCTACACATATTTTAAATAGAGCTTTAAAGCAAGCAACCCATGTTTTTAAAGTATCCTTTTGCTCCTTCAAATCACTTGATCACTTATGAAAGGCCTTTATTTTTCTAGTATTCATTAAACTTATCATCAGCCAGATTGTGATCAGAATTGGCATCAGAGAATACACTGTAAACCAGTAAGACCTCTCAAGAACTTTTTAATCCTTTTGGAAGATGACAAGTGCCAAAATAATAATAAAACACTGATAGAGCATTAAGAAGATTAAGTTCTTATAATGCAAAGAGGGTTTGTTCTACCGCCAAATTTTTTTTCTTATATAAGGTTTTGCACGGTACAAAACTTTTCCAAGACAGAAACTACCAATAGTGATACACATAAATGAAATCAGATTAGAAACAAAGTGGAGCTCTGAGGGGATCATGTTAGGCATTTTGATGGCATGCCTCTCGGTGGAAAAAAAAGCAAAGGGCTTAGTGAAGGTCCATGAGATTCATCTCAGTTCGGGCTTGACCCTCTGGTGAACTAAACTTTGATGAACTGTACTAACTTCACAAGGGGAGAAGCCAAGGACCAAATCCAGCACACAGTGATGTCAGTAGAAAAGCTCACTCTTCCTGTGGTAGGCTTGAGATCTGGGTGAGGCCCCAGTGTGAACTCATTGTGCTATGGCCCACTGAGCTCAGTGATGACAGGAGGTACCAAAGGAACTGATTCTCTAAGTAGTTTTAAGATGTAGCGTCCCATATTTTCTTGTCTCTGCTGGTTTCTAGGTAATTTGCATATCCCTTTTCCTGGCAACATTAAGGTCTGACCACAGAGCTCAACAGTGCCATTGGCAATGCAATTAAGAGATCTGTTCAAGAGGACTTTAAACGTGTCCAACTGCATGGCAAGATGAAAAGTGTGCCAGAGCACAGACTTACACACTGTGATGACTCACCCTTAAGGGGAAGGCTAGCAAGTGCTATGACATGCACATTTTCCATCACCATAGCTCACTGAACATATTCCACCACACTTGAGAAGAGGATCTGGTTGGGCTGCAGCATGATCAGGATGGCAGTCCTTCACCCGTAATAAACATTGAGAGGGAAAAACACGTTCAGCAGTTTGCTGCCTTCGTGCACCTCAGGTGCTCAACAGAAACCCAGATCAGGTTCTACAGAGAGAGAAGGGTGGGCAGGTCTAGATGTGAGAATGGCATCTGCCCTTCTCTGTGGGAGTTTGCTATCTCCACCTGTCTGTTGATGCAGGCTTGGATTTTAAGCAGCAACCTGGTCTCCTTTCCTAGACTCTTTCATGCTTTGCAGTTTGCTTAAATTGCTAAGACAAGACAGTTGATAATCCTGAACCTCTGAAACACAGCTTTTGCACTTCTCCTTTGTGAGGCAGGTTACCCCCAGATCTCTTCTGGGGAAGGAGCACTTCACGCCATTTTGTGCCAGTGATTCCTACATTTGATCTGGTCAGTTTACATCTGTACTTACAGGGTTGCTGGTACTGTAGATCAGAACCCATAAAAGCCAATCACTTGTAGACTTTAAGTGAACTTTGGGTATGTGCTTTACCAGGCATGAGTTCAAGCTGCTTGGTGCAGCAGTGGGACGGGCTTTGTCTTGCTTATCTGGCTTTATGAGATTGCCTTATATGTCAATTTTTGCATTGCAGGATGCTTGCTGAACATCACTGAAATAAAGTTTTCTGCATGGGTCATTTAAACTTGATGGGTAATTAGAGAGTTGCCTAAGTTTGCAGTAGTCAGCGTTAATATGACCTTTGAAAAAATGTTTAAATAAAAAAACAACTGAACTGAAATATTAATCCCTTGAACTTAATCATGAGGATGGCTCCCTTAACCTCTGATCGCATAGTACTACTTAATCCAGTAATAGCAAGACAAGAAGAGGAGGTTTTTTCCTTTTAAGTTCATTGTACTATCAGGAAGTAAAAACCTTCAGGCTATTTTTAATTAGGTTGAACCTCTGGGCAGTGTTGTTCTTACATTAAGCTCTAAAGTTTTTAATAGTTACAGTTAAAATTCTACACTGACTTTGCTTCTCAAGTGAAAAACCAAACCAAGTGTGCTGTGTAATACAGAGAAGTGATGGATGTATGGATGAAGTCATGGTGGAAGTAGAGAGATATGAAGATAATCATAGTATATAAACACAGAGCAGCCATAAACATACCAGGCTCAGCATCCTTGGTAGCAATGATATATCTCCATTTGATGGTCATTAGATAACAGTGAACATATACGTCAATATCTACATTTGAATTGAATCCCAACTATTTGTCATTATTAAACTCAGCCTCAAAACTTTCCTGACACTTGGAAGTACAAAGGCCAAAATACTGAGCCCTCATTTCTGGCAGATGGAAAATGAGGGATAGTAGCTCTGTCTCCACTGTTAAACCTCTGCCAGGTTCTGAATGGATTTCTTTTCATTAGCTGATGTTGGAAAATAATGGGTCTGTCACTAAATTGGCTCTTGGTTTGGGGAGAGTCAATGCACATCTCTGCTAATAGTAAAGAGGAAGCCAGAATCGTGTTGTTAATGAGCTAGGAAATATTTTGGAATAGCCTTCGTTGTTACAAGGGATTACAGAACTGCAACTACTTGAAAAGATTTTCAAAGAAACTTCTAAGGCTTTGATCTTTATTCAGAGTGTGCTTGCTTTCTAGTCTAAAAGCATTCATTTTTAACAGGATATTAACAGAAGGACTGAGTGCTCAGTAATTTTCCAAGCAGCCTTTTCAGTATGGCTCCATCCTGCAGAGGCTTTCTGACACGAAGAGCTATAGTCAGTGGAAGGTAAACTTCAAAGTGCAGCAGAAGGCTTTATCAGAGTGATTATTTTTTAACTAATGATGGCTTACTTTAAACTTCCTTGCAGTTCCCTGGCAATTATCAATGACATGGAAATTACAGTGAGCAGGTACCTTAAGAAAGATGCCTTCTCAAGATGCACAGACCTCAGTGTACATCAGGAGCTCTTCTTATTTGAAATAGGCTTGGGGCTGGGCTGAGTAGGAAGGGCAGAGCAGGGTATCGCAGTGAAAGGAGGTGCCAGACTTAATCATAGGGTGACTCTGTTCTTTTTCCATTGAGTAGCACAGTGATGCCACTAGAGAGAGACACAGAAATTGGTTATTTATTTCCTTTTCATTGTCATATTTGACAAGAAATCTCTGTGCTCAGAGGGAATTTTCTGTGATCCTGATGGGACCTGTTAGAGATATCCTGCCAAGAGTCAGACACAGGCAACACATTAATTATGTATTAGCAAGGTGGATGTGAGAGACTGGAAAGCACTTTGTTAAACTGAATTCAGAGTTCAGTTCAGGCAAGGATCCGAAAGCTGTGGTATAGGTTCCACCACCTTGTTTTCAGGTCTGTACTTCATCAGCTCCTGAGCCCTCACACAGCAGGCCTTAAGTGCCCGAAACCCTTTTCCTGTCTCTCCTCTTTCCAAAATAGCCAGAATGTCTCTTTGTGCAGGACAGCACCACGTTTTGGCAAAACACATTGTATATAAAGTGGCCCTGGATTGCTGGGCCCCCTGGGGATGTGCCATGGTGCTGCACAGCTCTGAATCCTGCCTTCTCTGGACTATCCGGGATTTGAAATATTTCTGGAATATATTGTTGCTGTTATAACCTTAAGATGTCATTTAAAAGGAGTTTCCAAGGGACTGTTATGACCTCTTGAGATGAGAATTACAATACTGCTACTCTTCCAAGGCCTGTGCTGTTGGACAGTCAGCTGCCTGTTTACAGACTGCCTTGGAGGCATCGTGGAAGTGGGGAAAAATCACTTGTTAGAAGGTAGTTGTTGATTTTTTGTGGTTGTTTGGGTTTATTTGAAGACAGTATCCAAAATATAGACAGCACTTTAAAAAGGAGCAGTTAAGATCTATTTGAGCTGTGTTGGTTATGTCGAGTTATTTACCCTGGACCTACCCCAATAAACCAAGGGCAGTATCTGATGAAAGATGAGACTCCAGTGGAGTCTCTGGATTTATTGCATTGAAACTGAGCAAATTCTCTTTTGCTTACAGTGAAGCTAACTTACTAATGATCAAAAGGAGCAGAATCTAGCCTTAAAATGTTATACATGCTCATAAAAAGGGGATTTTTTTTTTAATCTTTCATACTAGCTCAAATTGTCTTTATTCATACGCATCATGAGATGCATAGGTCACATATTTATAGGGTCATCAAAGAACCACCTGACAGATTAATAAAGCATTTTATCCACAAAGGAAACTGTTGCATGAAATAGTCATCAGAAAGAAGAGTAATTCCAAGCAGACAGCTTACAAGACACGGAGCAGGGCTTTGCACGAGAATAAACTGCTGTACTTTTGAAGAAATGAGAAATGAGTTAATGTGAAGAAAATCCTCCCATAGAATTCAGTACAAGCTGTTTCTTTAAAGAAAATGCAAGAGTGCAGAAATTACTTCTAATAATATGACTTCTAATAATAATATCACCAGTTTGGGCTTTTGCTGTATGGACCTTCTCTAAACCAAAAGGTTGCAGCAGAGGTTCCATACGGGCAGATGGCTGTATAGCATGTGTATAACCTGGACAACACTAATGGGCATCTCATCACTCAGACATTGATTTTTTAATTAGCTCTTGAAGTAAATGTTGGTTTACTATACAGAAAGTAGATATGAGTTTCTTTATGAGAATGTTAAGATCCAGGAGCCCAGGTCCCAGGTTTCCTCACAGTCCCATTGGTCTAATTGAGGTTGCAGTTCATAAAGGTGGAGACACAGATTGATGAAGGCCCTAAGGTTACAGCCCAGTGCCTTGAGACAGCAGATGTTAAAGGACTCGTTTATATGGGGACTGGTACCTCAGGGAAGTATAGGAAATCACCTTTGGTTTAACAGGAAGAGACACTGAGCTGAGACATGGAAGATAAGGAGGGAAGTCAAAGGGGGAGTGTATATATAAAGGAGGATAACACAGTATGTGGTTTCTAGTCTTCTCAGCTTGTGATGTGCTTCAAGTGTTACAGTGACCTTTCTCAAGCCTGTCTTGGGGCAATTTCTGAAGAAGAATATCTGGGCTGTGCAGCCTGTTGACATAGGAAGGCAGAGCTGGCAGTAGTGGATCAATCAAAAATACAGCTACTCATAAGCAAGTGCCCCTGGTCTTAGGAATAGCATGGAGACTTTGGGGGTGGGAAGATCAGCTTTGTGTGTTCAACCTTGTAGGAAGGACCTGGGGAGCTTCATCTGGGAGAAAAGCGGTGTGAGGTGGGACTGGCGAAGTCCTGGAATTGATGTCCCTTTTGTCTCTCTCAGTCTGAAGAGTAACCACTGTTTGAAAATGCAGTGATGGGCTTACACCAAGACTGAGATTCCTTATCTGAGGACAGGAATCATTAACAGGAGCTTTCCAGGCAGCATAAGGACATTTCCTGCACTGGCTGTCATTTACCTAGTGCAGTGCTGTTTCTTGTGCCATCTCTGACACCGAGTACCCTTAGGCTTTCTTTAATGATTCCACACTCCCACATCTTTTGAGATAAAACCTTGACTACCTGAATAGTTTCATGTCAGGCTTAGCTCTGTTTGAGAAGCGATGTTAAGCCCAAATGTTAACATGTCCCTTTATGTACTTACTTGATATCATTGGGGAGAAAGAAAAGAGAACATTTAGGTGCTCTCTGCATGTGTAGAGTTAACTACTTTCCCAGGCCTGGATAAACTGCTTCCCAAGAAACTGCTGTTCCCAGCTGCTTTCTTCGGGCCATTCTTCCAGCCAGCAGAGATGTGTATATCAGTTTTAGAAAGGTCCTGCAGAGGAGTCCCATGTCTCCTTAAAGTCAGCATTCTCACCTGAAGTCCCCATCTCCTGCCACCCCCATAGCATGCTGAGTGCCACAGAGGGACTGTGGACATGAGATGTTAGGACTACTAAGCAGTGGTTACTCCTTTGCCTTCCCAGCAGAAATCTGCTTAGTGGAGGGAATAACACGGTCCTTAATAAGAAACTCCTACTGTTTCCAATTAAACAAAAATTGCTGCCTATAAATCACTTGATCCCTGAGCTCTCTTCCTCAATTTCACTCTCCCTGTTATTGAGGCTCCATCTGCTTTTAACAGTTCTTGCTACTCATATGTCTTTTAATGCTGTATCCCTCCAGAATGGCTTTCTAATTAAGTAAGCTCTGAAAATGAAAAGCAGAGGAACAGCAGCTTGCTTGCTCCCTGTACCCTTAATCTGGGAGTCCTCTATGTGCTATTTTGGAAGCTAAATTGAGGTCGCTGACATTATGCATATTTGTTGTCTGATGCAGGCTTAAAAGCCTCAAATCCTCTATTTAAAATTATCTTTAGGCACATGGGTCAAACATTTGCAGGAAGAAAAATAAGTATTTGTAGCTTTAGCAGATTTAGAGAAAGGGGAGGAGTGAGAAAGGGGCCCCAATCTCAGACCAGTATTTCTGTTGCAATGTGCTTTCACTGACCAGTGAAAAGATCAGTGTTGCTGGTGTTAACAAAATAAACATTTCCAGTGACATGTGAACAGAAAAACAGGAGCATTGCTAAACAGAAATTCCCTGTAGACGTTGCAGCCCCCTTTTTCTTAGGAATTGTGTAGTGACCAGTTATTACCTCTTGTCAAAATACACTCTGCTGAAATTGCACAGTTGAGTCTCTCATCAGTAAAACAAAAAGAACAGGTACTGTTTATGTGGAATTCAGAATTCTGAATGTGAGTAGTTCCGTGGTAATTGTGGGTACAAATCAGTATCACATTTCAACTGCTCAATAAGTACAATATCCAAATACCAAAAGAAAAGTATTTTTTAAAATATTTTGCTGCCCTCTGCCTCAAGGGGAAATAACACAACTTTAAAATGTCTCACATTTGGAATCTGAACTCAAAAATTGTGAAACGTCCCTGATGGAAGGGGCAAAAGAATCCCCTCCCAACCCCCATCACCTCCCCAGTTGCCCTTAAAACAGGTATGAGGCTCTGGACCCAGAGAGTCAGACAGAGGACAGTCAAGAGGAAGATCCATAAAATCAACCGGGTTGGAAGAGGCCTCAAAGATCATCAAGTCCAACCCTACCATGGTTACTAGACTATAGCACTAAGTGCCACATCCAGTCTCATCTTGAAAACCTCCAGGGATGGTGAATCCACCACCTCCCTGGGCAGCACATTCCAATGCCTGACAACTCTCTCTGGAAAAAATCTCTTCCTAATATCCAACCTAAACCTCCCCTGGCAGAGCTTGAGTCTGCACCCTCTTGTCCTACTGCTAGTTGCCTGGGAGAAGAGACCAACCCCCACCTGACTACAACCTCCTTTCAGGTAGTTGTAGAGGTCTCCAGCTTACACCCATCTACGAGATGCATTACAACTGCAGCTATAAAGAAAAAGAAGGGTAGTTGTATTAAGCAACTCCCTTCTGAAGGGAACTGAGGGCCCTATATGCTGACCAAACCCATCCCACAGGGAAGTGCTGCCTACCCAGGACTCAGGTAAGGGATATCAGCAGGAGGCTTCCTGAGCTCATTCAGCCTCTGATTACTACCCACTGCTAGTAGTCCAGACTGCCAGTGATGACATTAACGAAAGAGGCATTAGGGTAATTAAAAAGGATTTCAATAAACTGGGCAGACTAGTTAATGGGACAGGAGCACAGGTGGTGTTTGCCTCAGTTCCTGCAGTAGAAGGGATGGATGAGGAGAGGAGGAAAACCCACCTTATCAATAGGTGGCTAAAAGATTGGTGCTACCAGCAGAATTTTGGCTTTTTTGAGTATGGGGCATATTCTGTATTACCAAGCCTGCTAGAGTCAGGTGGGCTTCATCTCTCTAGCAGGGTCAAAAAGAACTCTAGCCCATAAGTTGGCAGGGCTGATCAGGAGGGCTTTAAACTG
>NW_008671218.1:0-21767 GCF_000695815.1 Acanthisitta chloris
TATAATATAGATTTACATGTTATTATTAAGCATTTCACATTGTCCTGCAGAAAGTAATATAGCAAAACCCTAAAATACGTCATATTGAGTGAAATTAATTGCACACATGTTAAATTTGTTACAGTCTTACAGAATTGTCTCAAAAGGAATTAAAAATGGGCATCATCACCTAAAGAAGGCATTTATAAGGCTGGATTTGGTTAGCTGGGATCTTTTATCTGGAAAACAGAGTAAGTCTTGTCTGACTTGTGCAGTGAAAGGCTGTAAGGGAAGCAGGTCCTTACCCTGAGGTCTGGATTGCTTGACATAATGGACACATTTAAACAAATAGACCTTTTAACACTGTTAAATATATATTAATTTGTCCAAAACTAATGCAAATCCTGTTCACAGTTTAAGGCAGGATAGACAGCAATAAGAAGTCTTTAGAATTAATAATTGAAAATTGGCTAGTATGAAAGTTGAGTAAAACCCCCAGAATCATCTTTGGCTGCATGTGCCGAAACTGTACTGTATGAGTGGGAATGTAAAATTGCCATTGTGTTCAAAATTAGTGAGTCTAGCGACAGAAAACTGTGAGCTGGAAGGCAAAAATTGGAAAAAATTTAAAAAGTGGTCTGGAAAGGATGTCTCAGAAACTTCAGTAGAATAAACTCTCAGGTTATTTGGGACGAGGCTGGGGGTGATTGTTCGCTCTAAGCATCTGCACGAAGAAAAGACTTTCAGGAGACAGCTGTGTAAACTAGGAAAATGTAACAAAATAACTGAACAAAGGATACAGTAGGTAGGAAATTCAAATTCTGGGGAGATTTTCATGGTAGCTAGTCTAACATTGCAAGAATTCATGTAAAGGTGTAATAGTTCATCACCTGAAGCTTTTCAGTCAAGGACATTTTTATACTTACAGGTTATATTTAAAGCTTCCTGAACAAATTTATATGATCTACATAGTCCCAGAGGTCATGATAATATCTTCTTGCCATCAAAACGTAAAGAGATTTCATCTTGAAATGTTTGACTTTGTTCCAAAACCATATGGAAGTCTAATCCTAACATGAACTTTGCACTATTTTCGTGAATCATACAAATCTCAGGAAAACAATGCATATTCTCATCTTGAATTAAATGGAGTTATATCTCTGGTTTCTCTAGTACACACTTCTTTCATATCTCCAACTCCAGTGACAATCATAAGTTTCAGCTCAGAACTTCAGACCTACAAAGAGAGGAAACTGTCAGACAAAATTTCCTTTTGAAGCTCTTCTGTGGGTAGGAGAGAGAAAGAAAAGCAAGACAATGATTTGTTTGCCTTCTCTCCATGCAACCAGGAGAAGCTCCAATATTGTGACTGTGTGAAAAGCAGTGTAAATGGAAAAAAGGCACATGTGGGTTGTTCTTTTATGAAGCTAAGAAGTATGTGTTGTGGCCAAATGCTGAGGCAGCTAAGGTGATGCTGAAAAGAAACAATTCCTGAGGTATCATGTTAATGACTAGTTACCCTGTACAGAAACGGGGCATATTCTTCTGGGCAGAGCTTTGATCTGTTTGCTGCTCAAGGGAGTTCATTGAAAACTTGTTCTGGTGTCTCTGCATGGTGCAGATCTGAGGTGTAGCTTAAGCATCCTGGAATGATGGGGCTGTATTTCACAATATTCTATAAAACACATATTTTTCAGGACTGAGAGTGTACCCAGAGTCAAGGGAAAGAAATCTATTGGCTTAGTGAGAAGAGTAGAACTCAGTTTAATGTTTTCTCACTCTACTTTTTTTTTTCTCAGCAGTAAACTTTTAGAATTTCCTTACACAAGATATGATTCTCCTATGAATTTCCCTGGAAGTGATGTGGCATGTGACTGCCAGCAGTGATTCTCCTGCAGTCCCTGTTTCCACCACTCTCACAAATGCGTAAATTTGCAGTAATAGAGGCTTCATATGACAGCAACTCACCCTTCTGATTGTGGCAAAGCTCTATTACCTTACTGAAGTATTAAGTGAACATGTAAATGTATTGACTTCTTTCTGTCCTTCCCCACTTTGGTTTTCTCCTGTGTTTCAGTTGTCATATCCATTTGAATTTGTATCCATTTGAATCTCAGTCTTACAAATAGGCCAGAAATTCATGGTGAATTCATGGGAGTATTTGCGTGAGAGTTTATTTCACACCTACTTATTAACATGACTGAAACTCTAAATAACAGAACTGTTCAATACTTGCCTGGATTTTATCCAGTATTAAAATCACCAAAGCCACAAGGTCTCTAGTCTTCTGTACAAGGACTGAACTTCATCTCACTGATGGTTCATTCTAGTTCCTTTGAAGTCACAGGGACAAGGATGCTTGCCTAAAATTCACGTTTAAATGCTTTGTCAAACTTAAATTATGATCAGTTAGGGCATGAATCTGTCCTCATTTAAAATGTAGAGTGTTTCATGCATCTTTATGGGTCAGCAGTGCATCTCCAAGAAACAGCAATATATAGAACATACTGTCTATCTCTGTAGGGTGTTGATATGTTTATTAGAGACTGGTCAGATGTGATCTTCATTATTTCAGAAAAATATTGAAGCAGATCCATGGGCCTAAGAGTTTCTGATCTATTTAGTGAAGAGTACACTAGAACTTCACTATGAAAAGTCAAGAAATGAGACAAGTAACCAAAAAAACTTCTTGCACTTAATTCCTACAGATATTGTAAAACCAAAGAGTTGGGAACTAAAGCTCCATTTTAGGAATTCTTTCTTTAATTTTTCTGTCAAATAGATCTTTTGATAATGTTCAGAGAGCTTTTAAACTATTTTATTTTCCTTTCAGGTCAATGGAAGGTTTGCCTAGTGGTCAGCTTTCTAAGCTACTGCACTTGCCGTTTAAATGTGAACATAAAGATCATTACATTGCAATTGGCACACATCAGGGTTCCCTGATATTCTACCACCAGTTGAGATTTTAGAGATTTTTGAGCTGTTGAGGAGTTGAAAAGAAACCCAAAGAAGTCATTTTATCTAGCTGAAGATAACTGATTTTTTCACAGGAAAGGTAAATGAAACATATGTATTTTGCATAATGAAACAGATGACAAACTGGGAAAACTGATCTATTAATGAGCTTCCTGTAAAGCAAGAATGCAGGGGAATGAGCAAGGAGCAGAAGGAATCACTCTGATCTTCAAATTTAACAACCACTTCTAATCAAACAGTCTTCTAGGATATGTGAATTCTTCAGCTCCCTCGAATGGTCAGCACTGTTTGAATTAAAAAGGGTGTTGTAAAGTTAAAGTGTAAACCTCATTACAAGCAATTTACTCAGCTGTGAAATATTATTATTTGGAGGAAAATTTATCTGTCAGGTGTTAAAGTTGTGTAATTATAGATAGCAATTTGCAACGCTAAGAAAGAAATGCAGCCATGAAGGAGTGAATCTGTTCTGGCCACAAAAACTATCTCTGTTCCTTCCTCCTTTGAGTGTTCATTGTCTTTGTGACACTTCTTCACCATTCACTTTGCTACCAACTACCTCCAAAACTAGAACCCAAGAGAGCTGAAATGAAAGGGAGTCTTGCCCATTATTCAGATGGGCTTTGGATCAGGTCTGTGTCAGTTTAACTTGTAATTCTGTCCTCTGCTGAGTGCTTTTATGGAAGCTTTCTTAAATGTTGGTGCTGTTTTGTTTGGGCTGGCAGAATGGAACACAAACTTTTCCTCCTGTGAGGGAAGTGCAAGGCTTCAGGAGGGTGTTCAGTTTTGCATGGTGAGCCTGTAGATGTGTCTGCAAACATCCTTTGCTTGTAGAGCAGCTGTACCCAGCTTTGCCGTGTGCACCAAAGCCAGCCAGAGCTACAGGCCAGTTTGGATCCCTCTTCATTTTACTGTGAGCTGCCACTTTAAAAGGAGTTTGCTGAAAGACATATATTGGTGGTCTTTTCCCTTCTAGGGCCTGGGAAGCCCATGGTGCTCTCTGCTGCACAAATCCATGGTAAATGACAGATACTGGCACAGAGAACTTAAAAGCATTTAAATAGGCATGGTACTCCCATGCCTATGCTGTCCAAGCATCATCTAGAAGAGAAGGCTATCAAGCTGATAACTGTGAGAGATGTAATGTTACTGGATCCAGTCCAGGATTCATACTGGTTTTAGTGTAGATTTGGAGGAGGACTGTGGGTGATGAGCATGGGCTTGGTAACATGGATTGTAATTAGCCAACAACATGCCCAACATGATTTTCCCATACCTATAATAGCAAAGTCATGCCCATGCCATGTATATTGTCCTTATACAGAAGGGAATTTATTTCCTGCTCACATGTCTTGCAGTGTTTACTTCAGAAAACACACAGCCAACTAAGCAAATTTCAAAAAAGATCAGCTTTTGATTTCCTGTATGTTTTGCTGGTGTGCAGCTTTTATTTTGATGTTGTTATTATGAATTGTTGTTTTTTATTATTTTCCTTTAAACTCCCCACAGAAAAAACAATTGTGTTTAGGTCTTTTTTTTTCCTAGAGTGAATTTTATGTCTGCACAGTTACATACACTCAAATATTCTCATTAGAGAATTATTATTTTTAGAATTATAATGCAAATTGAATCTCAGATTGGTCTGAGCCTCCAGCATAGCTGCATATTGAATGAAATGCCTCTACTTGCAGTGCTGAATTTGAATATATCTTATGCTTTGTATGTGTTTAATTCTGCACAGGGAAGACCTTGTTGCTTGAGGGTGAAAGGAAATCAATTTTTACAGTGATTCCTGCATTAAAGACAGATGTATCAGAGGTCATTCTTGATCCATATGCTGTCATTGTTTATTCATGGGGGATAAGGTAGTTCTTAAGTTAGGAGAGAAATTTTCCATTAGGACTTAATGCAGCAGCTCAAGACATAAAAGCCTGATGTCTTAGTGCACTCTGGGAAAGTGGGGAATTTAAGTCATTACAGAATCACAGCAAGGTCTTGGGGGCCTCTGTCACAATGACTTGGTGTCATCTGAGGTAAAATGGAAAGCAATTGTCCAGAGGAAGAACAAAAGAAAGGAAACTCTAGTTACCAATCTATACTTATTTACACAAAGACACAACATTAATGGAAAGTGCAGATGAAGAACTCTGTCTCAGCTCGTCCTTTGAACCTCAGTGGGAGTAATTCTATTTTTAAAGCCTGGGTTTTTCTTTTTTCTCTCCTATTCTTTCTTTAGATCTTGTTTTGTTTTCGCACTTGCAGAAAAAAAAGGCAAAATAAAAAAGCTACAACAATTCTTTATTGTCTATGGGGAATAGCACACAGGTCATAGACCAGGGGACTATATTACTATATTACTACTGAATCTCACCAGAATGAATTAAATAAGTACTTGAAATGAAATAAATAAGGTAGAACTTGCTACAAGGTTTCTAAGAAGAAACCTTGCAGCCAGCAGTGACTTTGAAGCTTTACTTCTTTTTTTTTTTATATTATTATTCTTATTCTGTGCTGATGTGTTGGTGTTCAGAGTCCATGACCTATGTGCAGTCCCTTGAGGACGTCAGAGATCTGAGAGCCATTGTTGTGAGTGTGTTCATTAGGTATGAAGAAAAAGATACTGATCTAAATGCAACAGAATGTCAAAGCTCTCCAGATTTTGTTGTTGCTGCTGTTGAGGAAAGAGCAAAATAACAATGCAGAGCTGGTAAATTTCTGTCCTTTGTTTTTGCAGAGTAAAACTGAATATCTTTGCTGAATTACTTTGCTGAAAAATTTAGAAACCAGCTGTATTTTGGGGGGATTGATGGCAATAATATTTAAAAAAACATATAAATTATAAAAACTCCACTAAGATAATTGTTTTAATCCTGCTCTTACACAAGACCATGTCAAAGCTAAAACCATTTTAGGAAAGACTGAGCCTAATTGTTCTTGATGTTTGTAATGACACTTTCCAAACTGCTTTGCAAATATTCAGTGTTTTACAGTAACTTCTCTGCAAAAAGTCCCTAGATATAACCATACAGGACTGTTATTGCTATTTCTGCTAATTTTCTTGTAGTGCAATTGGCCTCACAACTCCCTTTTTGTTAGGCATAGTATGCACATAAATTTATAGACAACATGTGCCTCAAAGGACTTAGAATCTAAGTGGATATGACAAACAGAGGGAGTATGATTATCCCTAGATTATAGCTATAAATGTGAGTTGGAGAGAAAGAGAGACTCTCCCATTTAAAACAATGTGTGAGCTCACCACCCACAGTCCTCGGTGGTATTTAGGTATGTGCTCAGCTGACATTGAGATAAATGGAAATCAGGTGTCATTCAAGTGTTTTGGACATTCAGGTAACAGCTCCAAGAACACACAGGGACAGAAAGAGGTCACTATGCCCTGTATCTTGTATTTGGCATAGCTGTGTTTGTGTCCTGGTTCCCAAACAAGTCACAGTTCTTTGGTTTGGAGTGCTTTCAGTTAATTAAGGGAAATTTCCTTAAATTTTTCAACTACGTGATATGCATCATAAGCACCGATATTTGTATATCTGTCTAGCTCACTGTCTCCTAACTCCTTTGGATGCACTTACTTCTTATGTTGCTCATTAAAAAAATAATCCCAATTACTCAATGTAAACAAATGAAGAGGAAGTGCAGGGCTTCAGTACAATTTACTTGAACAGAAGGTAGGAAACATTAGTATCGATGCATTCCAGGACTTGCTAGCAAAGCACAACTAAATTTAGCAGCCAGAGATATTGATTTGATTAAAAATGGTTTAAGACTTGTAAATGTCACTGGAACTTAGCAAAATGAACATTATTAAATCCTTCTGGTGATGGGGAAAACTAACAAAGGGATTTGCAGTGGTTTCTGTAATTAATTGCTCTGTCATGATTTATATTAACTTACAGTACAACTCCATTAGCTCAGACCTGTCATCTCTGCTCAAGGAACCACCAAGTAATCACTACCACATTAAAGAATAAATTAGTTTTTGGCTTGGAGCCTAGTTGTAGAATGTTTCATTTGTGTCTGCTGTAGACATATGTACCTAATAAAGTTGGGAAGAATGAGTTAAAGTATGTATATATCAATGTCGGCTGACTGTATTTTAGAAATGATATGATCAGCATTGTTCATTAGGCCTAATGAATCACTTAATTTCTGTTGCTTGCCTCCTGTTTTGGTGAACACCTTTTCATGAACTACGAAGCAGGAGATGACTGAAAATAGGTAGGTCTCCTGAGATCCTCCTTCCTTCACGTTCTGCGGCCTGTGGTTGTAGTAATAACTTCATATGGTTTTTGTTAACACTTCATTACCCCAGACTTGGATAAATTATCCTCCTGCTTCTTCCCCAGTTGCAGACACATGGGTGAAGCCAAAGTCTTAGCTACTACTTAGAGTAGATTATGGGATTTGTGAGGTTCTATCAAATCATCTCTGACTTTGATAGTTTGAAGGTGTTTTAAGTGGTTTTTCTGTTAGTGTGTTACGGCTTACACAAAGAGTTGTTTTACATTTCCATGTATGCTGTAATGGTCTTAGGAGTCTGCAAGCTAAGGCTTCAACCAATTTATCATCTTGTTTTTTCCCCCTGGGTCCTGGAGAAATCCCCTTAGTACCCTTGAGGCATGTTAGCACGTGGCCAGGAAGGGAGCAGTGGCACTTTGAACATGCAGCTGGCTGCTCTACTGAAGTGTTATGTGGTTAAACAAGAGTTGTGGGCAGACTTCATGACTTGTGAATGTGCATCATGTGGAAACCCTCAGAGGATTTGTCATGCACTTGAAGCTTTCAGTCTCTTGACTAGCTACTGAAATTAAAGATGTGTTCTTTATTAACTCTGTTGTTCAAACTAACACATTATCCCCTCCCTTTAATCAACAGTGGAGGCCACAGTGACAGCCTTGCTGTTTCGATTATTTCTTAGTATTTATTGGGTGTTGCATCTGTCTCAGTTATCCTCCCTGACCTCAGTGAGAATGTTGCCTTTGGACCTTAAAATAAGGGCCTATGTGTCGAATGAGTAAGCAGGATGTGCACCCATTGTCTAATGACAAATCCAAACAGGTCTTAGATGTTCTTGTAGCTAAGAAAAGTTTGGACCTAGGCTGGTCAAGAAGACCTAACAGGTCTGCAGGTGAGAAAGACCCAAGACAAAAGAGAACAACTTCAATCTCATAGACAGTAGGTTTAGTTTAGATTTTGAGAAGAAATTCCTAGCTCTGAGGGTGCTGAGGCACTGGCACAGGTTGCCCAGAGAAGCTGTGGATGCTCCATCCCTGGAGGAGTTCAAGGCCAGGTTGGATGGGACTTGAGCAACCTGGTCTAGGGGAGGTGTCCCTGTCCACAGCAGGGGGTTTGGAACTAGATGATTTTTAAAGTCCCTTCCAACCCAAACCATTCTGTGATTCTATGAATATTCACAAGCCTAGGAGTGGGAGATGAGTCAGCATGGCAACCCAAGCAGAGGGAATAAACTGGCCAGACAGTAGAGATGTGGACTATTAAATGGGTATTTTGATGAAGTGTCATGGACACAACTGATGGCTTGGAGTGATGTCACATTCCTCCCATCAGCTGCAACTTGAGATAGTTACAGCTGCAGTAGGGTCAGCTGCCGAGCACACAGACACTGAGTGCTTCTAAAATATGCAGTGTTTTTGCAGGTTTTGCTGGACACTGATTATAGGTAATTTTAAACAATTATATATTTTATATTAATGGTAATTTCCTAGTGTCCCAGAGAAAAAGCCAAAGCCACGCCTGGCATGTTCACAGAAGTGGCCAAGGCACAGATTTTTGTGAGCCCTCCATCTGTTGATGCCAACACGAGGACAGGAAGGAGTGTGAGTTTCAAACCTCCTTTCTATGAAGGGGTCTATGCCACCCCCCTCACTGTTTTCAGTAGATACCTACAGTAAAACTTAATTTTTTTTTAAAATCTGTGAGTTTATCAGATGTCTTGGCACGATGACTGCTGAGCCTTTCTTTGAATGCCATAGCATAAGCATTAGGTTCAGTGGCATGAGACACTGTCATTTGTAGTGTCCCAGACTGCTAATCTTTAAATATTGTTGTATCAGCCAGCTCTTTTCTACACATGCCATCATGACTGGCACTGCCAATCTACTATTTATGTGGATTATGTTCAAACCATCTGTTTTAAAATAATAGTAATGATCTCTTGAATAGAAATATGTGTGTTGACGTAAAAGTACAGGGCAATGCTAGGAAAGCATTACAAAATGGATGGACATTAATTTGCAAATGTTCGCTGATGGAATATATGTATATCTATTAAGTAGTCCCAGGAGGAAGAGAAAAACAGGCCAATTACACCCCCCCATTATTTTGTTGGACATATCTTGGACCAGAGTTTGTTCCAGTGTTTACAGACAAGCCTAGTTTTATTTTTCAGTTCAGACCTAGTGGGAGTTATTCAAAATGGAACAGTTGTGATCCTAATACTCCCCCCCAAACTTGCAAAAAGTACAGATCACTATCCAAACTTTGTGGTTTGGTCTCACATTTCTTATGCAAGTTTTCAAAATTAGCCATGAAATGAGGTAGTGCTTTTGTACAAACTTGATAGAAACTGGGAGGTAGAAAATCTCAAGAGAATATCAGTTGTCAGGAAATTTCAGTATGTCCTGAATTCAGTGGGAATAGAAAATCTGTGACAATAGCTTTTCTTTTAAAGATCGATCTAAACCTCTAGCTTTAAATTGAGTCTTCTAGACTTCTGGCTCAGACCCATCACAAAATATTTTAGCGCTTCCCTTCCTTGTGCCAGGCAAAATCAGGCACTGTTGTCTCATTTGCATTTCCAAAGAACCTATAACTGCAGTCTCTACAGTGAGTGTTGAAGTGCAGAGACATACGAAAACAATTTCTCAAAATTTCATTTTACAAGCCTCAGAGAATATCATGATCTAGAGTAGGTCAGTTTTTACTTTATGTGAACATGCTCATTTCTTAAGCCAACATGGTTCTTGGCTGTACTTTTCTATTGCTAAAACTTGCTGTGTAAGTTTGGGACATATTTGCCAAGTCCAATAAGATCATAACAAGCCAAGGGGGCATATTCTCCTCTCAGACAGCTTCCATTAACATCAGAGCACTTCCACCTTCAAGTCAGGGGAAGCTTTACTCAAAGAGGGGCTAAATAATGACCACAGGCTTTGTCTGTAGTAATTTATAATAATTTAGGCTGTTTGAGATAGAGGATGTACTTTGGCATACCATGCTGCATAGCTCACGCCCTTCTGCTGCTGAGATCATTTATGTTGCCTGGGAAGGTTTCCTGCAAGAGCCAGATCTTGGCAGCCTGGGACTGTACACCTACCTTTCTTCCTCTTGTGACAGCACTAGGGTAACTGGTAGTAGGAAAGAGACAGGACCAGCAAATAGCTACTGCTTTTAGCACACAGAGGTGAGATGTTGCTCCTCTCTGCACTGCAATCTGCTGCCACAGAGAAACCTCTCTTATAAAGTTTCAGAGATGAAAGAAGAGGTTTCTCTTTTGATAGATGGTTGCTTGTCAGGCCTGCTCCACTTCCAAACTCTTCCACTGTGAAAACATTGGTGGAGACCACTCAAGTCTTGTAGCTAAGATCTATGTAAGGTTCACAAGGACATTTGCGCTATTCTTTAGGGCTCTCTATATACAGAGATGTGGCAAAATCTTATAAGAGTAGCTCTTGTTTTCAAGCTTTCCTTCAAAATCATAAGAACTGAAACTAAGGAAAATGATGTGTGGGACTAAACCTACAGAAATGACAGTGCCTTTGACCCCAGTCTTAAGCAGAAACTCACAGTAGTTATCCTGGTTTATGTGTTAGGTTTCGTGTATCACCTGTCCTTGAGGAAAACTACATAGCTCTCTCAGCATTCAGAAATCTCTGTGCTAAATGTCACCCCACTGTATTTTTCAATCTTAACAGCAAGAACAAAAATGTCCTGGTGAATTATCAATACATGCAGCTCTTTACCTATTGCTCTGAAAACAACGGATTTAGTTTATTCTCTGGGATTCTATTGCATTATTTTACCAGTTCAAAGTCCTTTGTTGGATTCTCTCCCTCTGCAGACTTGCTCCAATTCCAGATTAGTTGCAGGTAGTGAACCAACACACTGTTGAATTTAGTGTATCTAATGGTAAAATTTCAAAGTGAGTGTTATTTGCATTCTCACAAGTGTAGTTAGATGGGACTGTAAAAGCTTTTGCCCCTTTCAGATATGGTAGTGCCTGAACCTTTGCAGTCAGAAAGAAAAGAACGTATGATCTTACTGCTTTCACATTCACATGTTAGTGTGTGCAGGAACTGTTCTTACAGGTAGAATAATTCATACCAATGTTGCTATTATAAATTATTATTCTGCAATCATTGCCTTTTAAGAATGGACTGATGATTTATGCTTTCCATATAAGCATAGGTTTCTTTAAATGAAAAACACTCAAAGTCAATCAGGTTCTGAACATATAAATTTAATCCCTCATCACACAGCAATTGATAATCTCACACATAAATATGTCATATTACCTATCCAAAGATGCAAACTACATATGCTAAAAGGAATAACATTTAATCAAGATTTTAATTATGTTTCTCAGTGATCCTACAGTCCAATAAAATTCTGAATGGAGCTTAATAGTTTTTTTGTTACATGATATTGAACTATGTTGTAGGTCTTGTGGATGCTTCTTCCCTTCTAAGACCAGCAACCTAAGAGCTCAGAGATTACGTTTCCACTTGCCCAGAGCACTGTCTTCTATTTCAGTCCCTTCAGGAAATGTCAATGTGTCTGCACCTTGCTCATTTTGTTTCATAAAAACAAGTTTTATTCCTGAGAATAAAATAAAATCCCTGTGTTATCTCAATTCATTCCCTTTGCCATCCTCTATTCCCTCTACTGTTTCTCCAGTTCTACTTAGTAAGCAGAGACAATTTACCTCCCTTAATTAACTCTATGGCTCTATTCACTGTGTAAACTGCATCTGAGGAGCTCAGCAGCTAGAAAGCTTAGGAACATGGTGCACAGTTTCAGACTAGCAGAACTAGAAGTGGTGCACCCATTTGGCTTGGTAGAGCATTTCGAAAACATTTACAGCAACAGTGTTAATTAGCTTCACACCACACCACTCCAACGCATCAGCAGCAGTTCTGGTCCTCAGTTTGGCTCAGGGTCTTGTAAAACTTTCTGTTGCACACTCTTGGTAACCTTACTACTTCTCAACTCCAGCCACTAGTCCATCTTGATGTAACACATGTTCTCTCTTCAGGAGATTGAATTAGTTATTGGCCAGCCCCAGACACTGCTGCCATGTTCTACTCCTTAAGTATTTCTGTGTGTTGAGCAACCTGATTTCTGGAAGTGTCACTACCAGTCAATGCTTCAACCACTCTAATTCTTTGCACTGAGAAGACAGCAGCTGTCTGCCAAAAAGGGCTGTCAACCAAATTAGAAAAAATTACTGGAGTCAAATACTTAGGTCCCAGTGTTTCCAAACTTTGAACTAAACAGGGAACAAAAGCTTTAAATCATGCAAGCACTCCTAAGCTTTGCAGAGGTATTTCTGCAGTGCTCTACTCAAGCTTGTCAGATCAGATATTTTTGGACTTGATCTTGGAAAAATGAACTTAAAAAAATATTATAGTAACCCAAGACAGAAGCCTAAAGCTAAAATAACTGGGAACGCCATGGTGAGGAGGCCTTTTAATGGTGTGTTTTACATTGCTTTATATGGATAATCTTTGGCTGGTAGAGTACAAGGGGAAAAACATTGATGCTGAGAGGCATGTACAGAACCAAAGCACAGAATCTCTGCAGAGAAGCTCAGAAAAAAAGCTACAAGTGGTTTGGCAAGCGATCTGGCAGTAAAGCTGTGGCAAAATTACGTGAGATGATGTCTGGAAGACCAGAGGGAAATCAGCAAGTGAGGAGAACCTGTGCCCTTCCAAAGCAGCAGCAAACACAGAAACAGTGGTACTGGGAAAAGTCATAATATGTTTGGGAGGCTGTGACTGCTTCTGCTCCATGGAAAAGACTAGCAGCCTGGGAAAGAGGTCTGTGAGTGAAGAGTAAAGAGCAGGAGAACGGGAGTGAGGTAGCCCTCAAAGATAAACTGACAGGATTGTGGGAACTGCTGAACAAAGCAGGCTGCAGCAGACCAGCAAATGGATCTGTGATGCTCAGGCTGTATCCAGGATTCAGAAAGAAATGTATAATATTTTTTGGAAATATACAACAAATTATATGCATTATCTAGTATGTACTTGGCTACTTCTGTGTAAGAGGGGTGGGATGTACCAGGAGCTCATTTTTCCCCACTAAATGCTGAATTGGTGGATCCCCACAGTCCCAGCTTGGACCTGTAAGGAAACAGGCAAGATTCCCTGCTTCAGGGTCATGATATGTGTGTGTGTGTGCACCAGCACCTCTGGGGACCGGGGACAGAGGAAGATGGGATTGTCTTAACAAAATGAACATAGAAAGTTGTAAAGCTACTCCTTTCATCAGGATGTGCTGTTCTTCCTTACTGCTTCTATTAAATATGAACACACTTTTAACTAGTGAAAGAATGAGAGCAATATATGCTGCAATTTTTTCTGAGGTGCTTTTTTGGTATGTGGTATCACTAACTTCAGCAATTAAAGAGCTGCAAGTCAGAACTAGAAACTGACCAACCTAAAATTCCACCTGAAAAGTCCAGTTTAGGTCATGAGTGTTTATAGCTTTGGTTAGCTTTGTGAATTTGTCTTTTTTTTGTGTGTGTGTACATACCCTGCAACATTCTTGTAGATTAAGCGTGTAGCCTTTTGGCAGTTTTAGAGCTAAAAGTCTAGCATCTAAGAAACCAAAAGTACAGGTCCTCATATCATCCCATCTAGGTCTTGGAGCTTGAAGTTTTGCAATATCAGAAGCATAGTCAGCAAAGTTTGTGCCCTTCCTGGAGATGTTCCTGCCTACCTTAGCCCTCATTCCCCAGGGCTCAGGGTTGACAGAGGAGGTTGGCAGCTGCTTGAGCTCTGCTGCAGAGCTCTCTGGAGCAGCACAATAATGCCTGTGTCTCACTGGGTGATGATCATGGGCAGGACAGAGGTGGCAGACAGCCCTGCACCATCCCTCTCGGGTCCTATGTCTGTACCAGAAATCTTCTCCCTGATGCTGACAGATGTGTAGATCCCTACTTTGCCCAGATTCCTTGGGAAAATAATAACATGACTTCCAAAACCATATCTGGGGCTTGTTTTCTATTTCTGTGTTACAGTTAGAGTGGACTCAGGTGACTCACACTGCCTGTCCCCTTTATCAGCAGCCATACAGTTCTAGCAAGGCATTGTTCTGAGCCCCCCAGACTGGTGTAACCTCAGGCCTGTTTTCCTCTCAAGCACCAGCAATGAGGTCTCTCTGTCTCCTGGCCAGCACAGACAGTTTCTGCTGTCTCCTGGCTCCTGCCAGCTCACTTTTTAACTACAGGGCTCCCTTGGCTTGGGAAGCTGTGAGCTCTCCTTTTGGCTCTCTCCCCTGGGCTGGCCCATGTCCCACCATAGCCCAACCCCACAGCAGCTCCAGACGTGGGCAGAGGAGGCCAGGGAGGGATTTCTGGGCGCAGACACCCTGTGGCCTCCCCAGGGAGCTATGGGGGTGCGTCGTGGTTTGTGGCTGACCCTCTCCAGGCCGGAGGATGCGGGGGAAGGATGGGGAGCCAGAGGTGTGTCTCTGAGTCACTGTGTCCCCTGGGCTCCTCTGGGCCTGGCATGGCTTAGTCACTGCCACTCGCCTGGAGCTGTGCCCTGGCTTCCCCGGCTGCCAGCGGCACCCGTGTCTGCTTTCCCCAGGAAACACTGTCGTCGTGCCGCAGGGAGGGCACCGTGCCTTATTTTGGTCACACTGGTGCAAGCCCACCGTAGCCAAGGGTTGTCTGGGAAGGGCAAGGAGATCAAGCCCCACCTTGCTGCCCAGGCCCTCCTCTGGTGCCAGCCAACACAGTGGTGCAAACCCAACCTTGGCTGCCTGTATGAATCTCCTGAACATCGTGCTACAAGCATATCTTGTCAGGAAACTTGTAGCAAGCCGTGGGAGAATTTGGCACTGGGTACTGGAGTGGAAAATATTAACAGCCTGTAAGAAAGTCTGGCTTGTGCTGCTGCAGGGAAATCAGCAACTGGCGGGGGTACAATTAGTGTAGGAAACTCCTGAGCTCCCCTGCAAGAGCACTGCGCTTGCCCTGCACATTGGGATGCAGCTATTGCAAAAGAACATAGGCTTTGTGATCACCCAGAGACGCTGACCAGAGCCAACTTGCAAAAAAACACTGCAGTAACTATTTCTCTGGTCAAAAGAAGACATATAAGAAAATTAATCAGAGTAAACCATAGAAAAAAACAGGCACTGAAATGGTTGTGCAAAGTGTAAAACCCTGTTCCTCTCCCACTCTTGACCTGCTCGGCATGTTCAAAGGACAGGTTTTCAGAAGTGTTTGTCTTTGGCCTAATTCTGCTCCTAATGAAGTCTTAGGAAATTTTAGGAGGAATTTTTTTAAGGGGATGTTACACCAACGCAGTGTGTTTTTAAAGAATCCTGCTCAGAATCAATCAGACCATAAACCATCCACAAAAACATTTATGACAGTGGTATTCACTCAGCTCAGCGTGGCAGTGACTGCGGTACTGTTAACCGTCTGTCTGCCTGCATTTCCTCCAGGACTCTGCTCGAGCCCCTTCCCTCCCCAGCTCTGTCCCCTACCCCTGCAGGAGCTCCCCTCCACAGTGGTTGCACTGGAAGAAAGGGCCCTGTCTTTGCCCCTTCTCCATGCACAGAAGTAAAAGGAAGATGATGGCATTTTCCATTAAGGCACTGGGCTGTGAGCTGCCGTGGGCGAGCAGCACGTACCCTGCAGGCTCCTCGGTGGCTGGTGACCTTTGCCGCGGGGGTATGTCTGACAGCAATGGCAACAGCTTCAGCTGCATCCAGTCCAAAAATAATTGTGAGCATTTTTTTCCTATGGCACTATGCTGAGGAAGAACTTAGTGCTGTTGCTCTTCAGGTCTGACCACCATCAGCAAACTGCTTCTAGAAGAGGGAGCAATGCAGAGGCAGATGTGTGGGCCTTTTGAAAAATGTAGTAATCTGATCTAAAAGCTCCAAGTTTGGTCTATTCTTTTCTCCCTCCAAGGCCAAATGCTGCCAATATATACCAAATGTAGAAGTCAAATATTTGAGTTATTTGGCTCTTTTCATTCTGTTGCACACATATTGCAGTTACTAAAGTTCTTGCTGGTTGTGGTTGACCGTAAATATGAAATGTTAATTTATGGATGATTCAAGAGGAACAGAATTTTTAAAGTCCTTGTGGATCCAGTGGTTTATGAATGCTACAGAAATGCCTTCAAAGCACAAAATGCATATGAATCCTAATCTATAATATTTTTCTGGTGGTATGGAAACATAGTTTTCACATATTGGTATAAAAGTTGCCCTCAAAATAATCCCAGTTAAGGACTTTATTAAAATTACCTTCAGGTTCTACATTGGCTGTTGATGCACAGTGACATCATAACGTTGCATTAGACACATAAAGCATACTTTATGGGAGGGTGGTGAGACACTGGCACAGGTTGCCCAGGGAGGCTGTGGATGCCTCAACCCTGGCAGTGTTCAGGGCCAGGTTGGATGAGGCTTGGAGCAACCTGCTCTGGTGGGAGGTGTCCCTGCCCAGGGCAGGGGGATTGGGACTAGATGATCTCTAAGGTCCATTCCAGCCTCTTAACATATTAGGATACCTGAAAATTAGAAAATGTTTATGCTCAAGTTAGAGGTAAAAGCCAACAACCCAGAACTGTTAACAGGAAAGTTGGGACATCGATTAAAAAAAATTGTCTGGAGATCGTCATGTGATATGCTAACATGAACTCTAACAGTACTTGCAATTCTAGCCTAATTAAGATTTCGTTAGCTAATGCTAATAGGCACTGAGCCAGTAACTTCATTTATCTAAGAGGAGCACTGCAGTTATCCAGTGTAAGTTACACTCTCCTAACTTCAAATAAAGAGTCCGAGGGGAAACACCAAGCCTGGAGTGCTGCAGTATCCCAGTGACCACTGGCTGCTGAGCCAGCTGTTTACTGGTGTTTTGCATGTCTCTGGAGCCTGAAGCATGTATCTGTTGAAGTCCAGGAATTAGGTGGGGCATCAAGATGTACAATGCTTTTATTCTCCCTCTCACTTTGCACGTGAGGTATCCCACATGTGAGGGTTCAACCTACAGAGAAGGAGCTGGATGATCCCCAGACCCTCCACAGCTTGTGGTTGATTCCTTTGGAAAATAAAATTGCAGATAGATACGCATTTTGCAAACATATGTGTGGTGAATACGTTACAGGCTTCACAGCTGCTTGGGAGGCTGCCTACCAGCTGGGAGCCCTCAAATTCACAGTCCTGCCTGGAGAAACCAATGTGCAAATGCATCCTGGTCAGCCCCAGTGCAGACTCAGCAAGGTCAGCTATCAGCAGATTAAACTGATGTTTCTAATTATGTGATGAAACAAGTAAGAATTTCTCACAGATTCCTTACCACTAGGTCTACTGTTGGGTGGGTCACCAGCAGAAGAATAATGGCAGCAAGAAGGTAGGGAGCACTAATGTCTGGCGTGTAACTGACAGTGATAAACTGGCTGTATAGCCACAGCCTGAGAACCCTCTGTATGGCAGTCAGTGTGTAGTGGTGACTTTTGAGTCTCTGAGTATACACAGTTTAATGTGGATGAGACACCTGCCTCCTCCACCTGCCCCTCTGCAACCCTCCTGCCCCATATATCAGGAGAGTTGTTGCAGTCAGGACCTGTTGGTCCAGAGCTTCCTCCCTGCTCTCCTGCTGACAAATGTATAGAATAAGTAACACAAATAAGTGTTCTTCACCAGCCACTCTTTACTCACACAGAGATTACAGGTCATGGAAGTGAAAAAAATAATCTCCACTACTATTATTGATGAAGGAAATTTGTGGATAAGGGTTTAATAATTCTGAATGATCCAAGGACCTATCTGAATGTACTATCAAATGCTCACACTTTATTATCACACATTTTTGTACATGGTAATTGGTTTGGTCCATCCCACAGAACTGTCATGTCCAGGAATAACTCACACATGTGACTAGCTGAATATATGTAGTCTGCTTGAATTTAAAGGGAGTATTTAATTTTTGTCCTCAATTCTTTGCAAAGTGATGCTTATATATGTTTTCATTCCAGCAATTATGTATTAACAAATCAGCTGCTAGTTTGCAGATCAAATCCTTGGAATAATGATAAAGATTTTTCTTACCAGCCATCACATCAGGAAGTCTAATGCTGGGGGGGAAAGGACCTGCTTAAAACAACACACAAAGTTAGACAGGTGATGTGAACTGACCATGACTAAGTGCTTGAAAGAAATGTGAGGAGGACAAATATGTAGAAAGAGCCTTATAAGTACTTATAGTCAGACTAAACTGGAATTGCTGTGCTATTGATCAGCTGATGGGATTGGCTGGAGGAGTCCAGTGCAGGGAAGCATCCAGCAGCTATTCAGAGGATGCTCTACAGCCCCAACACCTTTTGAAAAAATGGCTTTATGTCTTTCCTGTTCGACATTCTTTGCTCTGAGGAAGCTCTTTTTTTCTCCTTTGACTGAAGTAATTTGGCCATTTCTAGTTATGTGAAAGAAACAAGCAATAATGCAAAATTCAGCATTTCACTACCAAAAAAAAGAGTACACCTAAGTGTGATTCAGTAGATAAGACCTGGTTGAAGAAATTCCTGTGGGGTTTTTTTGTTTTTCATTTAATATGTAAGTATTTTAAGTAGATGGTTTTGATTTATTTACATTTTTTAATTAAAAGAAAATTACAGATAAAAGATGCTATAGCAATCATCTTCCTACAAAAGCAAAATATTGCAATGTAATTAAAAGGAGTCCTCAAATTATAATTAGATTTGAAATTTAATTATGACTAGAATACTTCATCCCTATGCACAAGTGACACCTTATTGATACATAACCTTTATTGTAATTTTATTACATTTCTGCTGAGATCTTAATCTATGGACTAAATAAGATCATCAGATTTCTCTGAAGGCTTAGATTTAGGTGAAGAGGGCAACACAATATTTCTTTCTGTATATTTTAGTGCAGTTCTTTATTTGTGCATTTCTCTTGGATCAAATGCTTTGTTCTTTACTTGAGTTCAGCTCCTCCAGACAAAGAGAATTGGCCCCTGGTGTTCAATAATTGCAATACTTGGCCTTCAGCTATAAACTAAAAAAAAAGAAAGGAACAAATGCCAGCTGAGATTAAACTGGTTTAGGTTCTTTTCCACCTAACCTGTTATGTTTTGGTTTGCTGCCTCCTGTGGCTAAATCTGATTGTCACAATGAGTCTGCATCTGCTCCACACACATTTTTCTTGCCCAAATTCTTTCAAGTCCACTTTCTGTAACCATCTCCACAGATGAGATCTTGTGCTTACTGTCAAATGTGTCTTCTGCTGGAAAGAGCACACTGTTGAGTAGACCACTCTCAGGTGGTTTTTGATTGTCTTCCAGTTTTGCTCAGAATTTTATCCATATTAAAGATTATTAGCAATTAAAGCAGAAATGAGGGCCCTGACAATCAATCAGATGTCCAGTTTGGGCAACTGAAAACATGACATGAAAGAATGTCTCTGTTCATCAGTAAAATAGTCAAATTGAGGATCCCTGGATCTCAGCAGCTCCAGAAGGAAAAAAAAGCTGTTCAGTAGAAGAGATTATAGTCCTATTACATGTCTCTGGTTCTTCACTAACAACTTACACTTTGTTTTAACATTATTTTTAATCAGCTTTTGAGTTGACATTTAGTTTACTGTTACAGAAGAGTTTGTTCATTTCAATAGAAAATACTGGAAGTACCTATTAAAAAACTTTGAGCTGCAAATTCTGGAGTAAATACAGGTGCATATTCATTAGTCAACTACCAAATTCCAAACATGTCTGCAAAATATGAAGGAAAATAAGCCTGATTGATAAGCTGAGACTTATAAGCCTTTCTCCTTCCATCAAATTCAGTACATATTAACAGTGTCTGGTGACAGAAACCATGGCTGACTGTCTGGTTGGGTCATGAGTCACATTGTGTTCATTGGGTGGTGCCTTGAAGCTTGTCTTTGTGTAGACAGATACACCTGTGCTGGGTCTGGAAGGGTAGCCATAGCCATGGAGACATGGGAACATGGACCTTAGTCAGGCTAAGAGATCTGGGATTGTTCAGTCGGGGGAAATGAATATGAAAAGCTTCTTTTTAAATCAGGAGAAAGTGTTGATGGCTTAATCTCCTATTTAGCCTTCTATATTCCTGTTGCATCCGATAATACCTGGGTACTTAGCCTTACCTTTCCTTACAAATTGCTCATGAAAATGTCCTTTTGGTCACCTGGACTGCAGTGGAGAAACTGAGTCCATAAGTGGCTCATTGTTCTCAGCCCACCTTCTAGTTAGTGTGCTAACCACTGGGAACACTGCCCCGTGTTTCTTCAAATAATTTCTGTAAGCTCTTCTCAAACCTGTTGCTGGATCTTTATTATAATATCTACTTTCTAATTTGAGATAACCAACCATTTGAAATGATGCTTTAGTAACCCTGTTGTACTGCCCTAATTATAACCTATTTGTGTTTTCTCTGTTTTCTCCCAATTGCTCAAAAATTAATGAGTGTTCCTTTCAAAGATAATGCATTGACCCTATTTTAGTCATGTTTTTGGCCTGCTACATTGCTCTTTTCAAGGTAACCTTGATATTGTTAGAGACATACATTATAATTTTTTATGTGGGAACTATCTATATTGATTTGACTGTGGCCTTTGTTCCAATAAATCACAACATATTGCTATCTAAGCTTCCCTCAATTTGGCTGAGTTTAACTACAGTAGAATGGTTCTCTGGCTACATTAGAGAGCAAACACCAGTCATTTTGTTTAATGGTGTTGAATCTGGGGTGAAAATGTTACATACGAAGTTACCTCAGGAGCTAATTAGAGGGCTTTTACTTTTGCAGTTTTTATTAATGACCTGTCAACGCTGTATAGTTCATGAAATATTCTGTACATCTACATGCTGATGATGTGACCTTGTACACAGTAAGAGCACAGATAAGGTATCAGACCTTGACTGTTCTAACTCAGAATTTATGGAGTGATTTTCACAATTTAAAGATACAGTTTGCTGTGAAATAAATTGGCTCAGAATCTTAGAAAAATATAAAACATGTAATTAGAGGGGTTGTCTCTTCTACTACAAACAGACCTAGGTGAACTGCTGTGGAAAATAGTACGATTTCCCTTACCTCAGAAAATGCATCAGCCCACTGAAAAAGCCAAAGTTACCTTTTCCCCCTCCTCAAATGAAATACTGATAAAGCTGGAAGGACCTAGATCTTAATATTTCTAAACACTGGGGTCCTTGAGATCTAGGAATATCTCTCAGCCTACTGCGTGGATGGTAGTTACTTCACAATGAATATCTAAATGCAAAAGTTATTAAAATTCAGGAGCACAGGGCCCAGCCTTATTTACTTCTCAGGCTTCAATATATTTGAATCATTTAGTTTTGTGTCCAGTTGCTACTTGGGACAGGAACAGTTGTGACCAGGATCTAGAAAAGAGCCAAGCATATGATTGCCAAGTTGTGTCAACTCAGTCATATTTTAGGATTCAGGTTTTCTTTCCTTTTGAATGTAGAAATCCATGGTGGCAGCATGAACAGTATTTGGCTATTCAGTTTGCAGGAA
>NW_008671218.1:21780-44224 GCF_000695815.1 Acanthisitta chloris
ATGTTTGCTCTGGTACAGTTTTTAGACAGTAATGTTGGAAAAAGACCCTTAATATCCAAACTGATAAACTTTTATTCTTAGCCTAAACTACATGTACTATGTAAAGAACTATTAAACAATAGCATAGGTACATAAGGATTACATGTTTTCTGTGTTTGAGAATGATACTCGGAGATTCTAAGCTCCTTCTTTGAAATTTAGTGAAAGCTGGATCATTCTTTAAATCTGATGATGATCTTGTCCATGATCAATTCACTTAACCATGCCAGGCTGGTTCCTCTTCTCTTTCTTTCTCCCTGTCTTCCTTTCCCCTGACAGTCTATTTTTTTCACAGGGTTATATGTTTGCTTCACTAGATTGCAGAGAAGATTAATTATTTTGTCTCTGAGAGTGTCTGAAATTGAACATGTGCATATGCTTTCACTGAGACATTCAGAACCTCTGGCTGCATTTTCTGGCTAAACAATTTAGGAGAGTACATGTTTGAATAACACTTTTCAGTTGGACTTGTATTCCAAAGACACTTTGGTAATTCTGAGAATTGCCTTTGATAGCTGTTTGTACAAGCCTGTATTGCTGGTGGAGGGAATTCTTTATTTAAAAACCAATATGCCAGTTCATATCTTCTCCTACTCATCAAGGGATGAATCACTAGCTTCCTCATCTCTCCCTAGCCATTTGGATTAAGTATAAAGATGTACTGCTTCATACCACTGCAACCCAGAATTCCTGCTTCAGGCAGTTTTGAGGCTCAAATAGGCAAGGAGAGAAAGATACACCAGGCAGAAGTGCTGGAAGGTAGCACTTGTGGAAGGGAGAATGGAAATCTAGCAACTATCTCCTTTTCATTGACAAAAAAGCTTATCCTCTAATATATTCAAATTGTTCAGTAGCTCTTATGGAACATGTCCTCAGCTTCTGCAGGTGTCCTCTCCAGTATGACAAGTGAAAGAACATACTGTTATGTATTGACATGATCCCAGATACATAGTCTTGTGTGATTTTGGGGCTGCAACTGCATCCCAAACAATGGAAACTATGATATAAAAAAGGTTTTAAAAGTGTTATGTATTCCAAAAATGTGTTACTCCTTCACATTGGCCATGCCAAGTCTTAAGAGCTTCAGAGGGTGAAAGCTACTTCTTTGGTTTCTCTTTCCCGTGGCTGCACCTACAAACTAGAAGAAAAAAAACAGGTGAGGAGAGAGTATGTTGAAGATGTGGTTTAGGTATTGAAGAAGTAGAAGAAGGTGAAAAAACTGCAGGAAAGGAGAGAGCAAAATCTAAATGCGGAAGTCAAATACATGGTCAAATGACTTTGAGTAGAGAGAGAAACATTTGATCTATGAACAATGTCATAATGTGTTATCAGCTCTTGAGAAGCACATTACAGTGGGGAGTGTCGTAAGAACAGAAGTTATTTCATGAACAGTGCACCTGGCTGTGTTGCTTCACAAAGCAACATTGTCTTTATGCAGTGCCATTTCTTGTTACTCATGCCATGGCAGTAAATCCTAGAAACTCTGTCCTGGACAAAACATCTAAATGTTCCATGGTTGTAACAAAAAAACAGTTTTTTGCTCCAAACACAGTTCAACGTGTAAACCTCCAGGTGTATAATTAAGTTGCAATGGTCTAACAAGTTGCCATGCTGACTTGCTGCGTACATACTATTAGCTGTCATCATGTAAACTTACATCCTTAAACACATTTCACTGAGGTTTAAGTTAGTGCATTTTAACTTGCATGTGCTGTGGCTTAAAACTATGCAAATTACTACTTTGCCTCGGTGAACACGTGGTGCTTATTAAGCTGTGGCAATTTGATTATGTATCTGAGCCCAAGACAAGGGACATCATATGGCTGCAGACATAACTGAGGGTATTTCAGGGAAACCAAGGCATAATGTAGGTCAGCATGGGAGAGGCTGGTCTCAGCACACTGTGAGTGGTCTGTGGGGGTTGGCCTCTTCTTCAGGCAACTAGTGACAGGACAAGAGGACATAGCCTTAAGCGGCACCAGAGGAGGTTTAGGTTGGACATCAGGAAGAATTTTTTCATAGAAAGGATGATTAGATACTGGAACATGCTGCCCAGGGAGGTCGTGGAGTCACCATCCCTGGAGGTGTTTAGGGGCATGGAGACTGGGCATGGCACTTAGTGCCATGGTCTAGTTGACATGATAATGTTAGGTTATAGGTTGGCCTTGATGATCTCAGAGGTCTTTTCCAACCTAATTGATTCTGTGAGTTTAACCACTGACAAGTTTTTCCAGATTAAATGGAGATGGAGTGTTTAAGAAGTTTGAAGAACACTGAAATCTTATTTATTTCTGACCACAAAACCTTTCTGTTTTGAAGACTATGAGGACAACTTATGGAATGAACCATGAAATGTTTGTTTGAAATTCAAATAGGGCAGACAGGTGTAAACAACTCATTAATGAAGAAAAGCTGATAGGAAGTGTGAGCGAGATCAGCTCTGCGGTTACCTTAAAATAACAATAAATAGGTTTATATTTGGTGTAATAGGGAAATGATGGCAACAGAAGAAAATGAAAAGAGGGAGTGAAATGGTTAAAAGAAACAGGCTAGAAAATAATTTTTGCCAAGCATATCCTTAATGGACGTGAGGATGATTGCTCTTGTCAAGGCCAGATAAAAGAATGTTGCAGTAATCAAGATGTGCCATGATTAGTGGATGGGAAGAGCTATGTATTAGAGCTGTTATGCAGAAAGAATCTACTAGATAGAGACATGGCCCAAAGGGGTGGTTGTAGAGAGAGATCCAGCTCTAGGATGAAACCATCTAATAAAAGTCTACATTTACAGGCAAAGTATAGGTTTGCATTTATGTTGGCTGTCCTAACAATACTAATAAATCTTAGTTTAATATGCAATTGGTATTTTTTCCTGCTCAAACCTGAGTTTTGCACTGAGTTTTACCAAAAACAGAGCATGTGAAAATTGATTTAACTATTTTTTCCTTGCTTCTCTTGTCTTTTTATAAACACCTGTTCCTCCTTTTATCATAAATTGCAAGGAACTTTTCATTGTTGATGCTCCTTTACTTTGGTATCAGCCATGTTGATCACTTGATATGAATGCTAACTACCTTCAGTGTAACCCTCCTAGCCTGAGAGAGCTCAGGGTCACCCTTATGTAGACATAACATGTACAAGAGCTTTGGACTTGCAGGACATCTCCTCCCATCAAGCTGCTGTGTCACAGGGTATGTTCTCTGCGTGTCACAGGGCATGTTCTCTTCATGCCACATGCCAGTTGGGAGGAAGAGATGTGAGACAGGGAGAGGAAAGTGGACCTGGTGGAGGGAGCTGTGGAAGTGACAGGAAGAATAAGAAGGGATGAGGAGACTTAAGGTTTGAGTGGGACGCCAGTTTGTACTGAGAAGAGATGGGCCCTGGGTGGGGCAGCCCAGTCAAACATGGGCCTTGGTTGGCTCCCAGATGAGAGAAAAGGAAACTAAAGCATTTTTAAAGCAACAGATTTCTGCACTAAAACTAGTTTAGTGCTTTGATTGAGCTGGTGAGGGAAGGATGTACAAGGTGTGCCAGGACTGGGACAGCAGATCATGCTGTAAGGCTTTCACAGCTCTCTGGATCCATAGCCAAAAGTCAGACATGGGGAAATTTTTGATACAGCTCTCAGCACCTTTTTCTCTCAAGTTCCTCAGTGTGGATATTCACATAGATGTTTTTGCGAAAGTTGATTTCATTTATAGCTCTTTGGAAGGAATTGTGTGGGGAGAATCACACAGCATGCAGAGGCCAAACGTCAGTGCTGGTCCTCTTCCTGTGATTGCCACCAATACTGACAAGAACAACCTGTTCCTCTTGGTTGGTTGTGCTAGTCACAGATGAGGGGGGTGTTATTAAACATTCAAACTGTAGTCTTCCCTGACTTCAGGAGCCAGAAACATGCAGAAACCCTTTGTAGCAGGGCAGTTTGAGCAGGATCAGTTTTAGGTAGTGCTGCTGACAAGCTCATCTTCCTAGAACTGGAATAAAAGCATTCGTGTGACCAAGGCAGGAACTACTTTCAGCACAAACAGGGCAATGCAGTGCAACATTCAACACTACTGAAATTCTATGATAATGCTAAATGTAAAGAACCTCCTAACATTACACAATGAAATGAAGCAAAGATTTAGTTCTCTAGATTTAATTGCTAACAATGGAAGCCTAGAACTGCTAATCATACTTGTATGGATTACTTTCCATGAGTCAGACAAGCAGGATTTCAGCCCATGGGGTGAAAAAGAAAGTGTAATAACCATAAAAAGGTGCAGGACTACTTATTTATAGGCATGCATATTAGAAATGCAGTAAAAAGTCCCAGTACAAACTCAGTAGACAGGCTTCAAGCACAGAAAATGGCTAGCTCTAAGTTGTTTCTGAATTATGGTGAGCCCTAAAGACGGCCTAAACCCAATTAACTTCTTTTTCATTTTTTTGGTACCCTTTTTATGTTTTAAAAATGACCAAAGAGATCTCTTTGAAAATATATTACCAAAAAAAAATATGCTCCTAGAATTAAACCTTTTGTGAGAAGCTTCAGCCTGGAGCAAAATTTAATGGCTGAGCTATAAAGCACTGAAAACTTTCATAAAGGGGTTCATAAAGAAACACCAACTGACCCTGAACCCAAGGAGGTCTAACAAGCTGCACTGTAATAAACACAGGGCCTAGTTAATTTGCACTTAAGGGGTGTATGACATTTGAGTAAGATGTGGTTACTTTATGCTCACTTTCAGCACATATGTCCAATAGATATAAATGACAGAGAGGAATACAGCAGTTGAGAGGTCTACTGTAACTTAAAGCTAGTCCTAAATGAGGTTATAAACTCTGTTAGCCAGGGACTTTGCTTTTTCATGTGGTTGTTAGGTGCCTAGCATGAATGGACGGTGAGACTCTTTTTATCCACATTTCCTAATTCTAAGCCTCCTCTAGGCTAGAAAAAGACAATGTAGGTTGTGTGTACAGCTCATTTCCAGAGCAGTTACATTAAAATCTGCTGCTGTTACAGCTGCTTTCACTGCTTTACTGTTTATCCCATGGCAACTGCCAAAATCTAGACCATGTTGCATCCTTACCTGATTAATTGATCTAAGTGAAATGTAACATCCAAAAAGAAATTGCCATAATTTGGATTAAATGGAAATAATGATCTGCTCACTCACTCTCTCTAGTGTGTATGAAATCTTATTTGTATGAAATACTTTATTAATGTGTTTCTCTGTGTTTAATACAGGTATAAACACATGCAATGTGTGAGGCATGAATGCAAGACAGAGATATCCTTCATTGTGTACAGTGGCTCAGGCATTATCTGTGCTTTTACACCAAATTTTTTTGCATCTCAAGATGTTTCTGCTCTTGGTGGCTTGAGGACTGGTATTTCATCCAGAGAGGCAAAACCTATTCTGGGTCATTGCCTGCTCTTGGCCAGCGAGGGATGCTCTTGTACTAACAAGACTTCTGTGCAGGGTCTTTAGTCTCATCCTCTCCCTTCAGCACCACTTCTCTCTCCTTCACCTCCCTCTCTCTCCTTCCAACCTCAGCCACTGTTGGCCTTCAGGCTAGATAACCCAGTACAAGCAAGACAGAGCTTCAGAAGAGATCCTATTTTTCCAGCATATTACATTTAATTTTAAATTCTTCATCTTAGCATTGGTCAGAATTCATTCCAAAAACAGACAGGAAAGTGAAGGAAAGGCAGATGTTTGTCAAGGCTATATTTAGAAAGCTGTTGCTTAAATGTGAAAATCAGTTATACTTTAACTGTGAGTGAGCAGCACAAAAAGCGTATTCTTTTCTCTACACATGTTTGCAGAACACTTTTCCCTTTTTTCACCTGCAATAATGATATGTTCCTTTATGCTCTGCCTCTACTTGGTTATCAGTAATGCATTGTGGGTCTAACAATAGTGCCTGTTTTCACAATACTTTGTGGAATAATGCCATCCATCCCCATAGATTCACTACTTCATGAAGGTATTGGTGAAAGGTGGGATAGATTTACTCAACTTTTCAGCATAATATTGCTATTGTTCACTGCTAGGGCATAACAAATGGCCTTTAGTGTAAACAGCTCAGCCACAGAGCTGGGTGATTACTCTGAGGGGTCTGTTTGAGGTGGGGATTTCTAGTTCTTTGATATATGACTCATTAAAGCCACTCTATGTGAGTATTGTTTACAGTGCTTGCTGTGCTGGTGGCTTGCATCTGAGTACTTGTCTTTAATTTGAAAGGCATTTTGCCTACACTTAGAAGAAGTCTTGAAGTGCCTAAACCACTCTTACATTTTTTGTTATGAACTACTGGCAGAGGAGTGGGAAGAAGTTGAGAGTTTCTTACAACAGAAATGTCCTTTGTCTTTACAGACTTCCCTTTGAACTCACTAATCTCCTGTCAACAGAAAGCAAACAGTAGGACAATAGTCTCTTCTCAATTTCTCCAGCCTTTTGTCCTTCCCTAGATGGTTGGCCTTGCTCCTGGGTGCTTGCCTTGCTAGTAGGAGGCAGAACTCGGAAAGATATCTGGACAGGATTATCAAGGCCTGAGTTTATTACACCTCCTAAGTTCATATTAACTTCTGTGCTTTGACACCTGCACGGAAATGATCTAAATTATAGATTTCCAGTTTTTTAAATGGGTTGTGATAACATGAGCCCATTGCTTTCACTCAGAACCAAAACTGCTCGGATCATGACGGGGTTGTAACAACAGAAGAATCCATTTAATTGGTGCCTTGTTGAACTATACTCCTACATCTGTGGTGTGATTGCCGCAGAGCAGAGCCCACACCATTGATTTCATTTCCTCCAATCAATGGGTAAATGGCACACCTAGTCAGTTTTAAGTGGCACACTTCTTGTCTGTGTTTTATTCACAGTGGATAACAGCTGGAATCAATGTCTGCTACAATAAACTCCGGGTAGCTTGGCCTTTACTAGTTTTATGCTGCTACTTTACTCCACTACACCTTTAAATTTGCCTTTGCAATCGCTATTTTTATAAGTTTAAAAGGTGGGTCAGTGTCTAGGATTGTGAGTGAAATAACAAGGGAAAGGAGCATGGAACATTTGAAGACAAAGACTAGAAATTATTATAAGAGTTCTGATTCATTTTCTCTTTCTTCACACTTTCACTGCTGGAGATAGAGTTGATCTTGAGGTATGTACATTCTGTACCACCTTCTCTGATCATGAATTTTATTTTAAGACTTATTTTAAGGTTGGCAGAATGAAGTCCTGGAGGAGTCCTCCTGCTTTGGATATTTTTTTTGCCAAAGTTTGTCTAAAAATTTCTTGATCATTCCCCAGTTAAAGGAGTATATCCAGCTGCATGAGAGAGTAGACAATCTTTGCATCCTCTGAACTTCAAAGCTTCCATATAAGAGTCAAATATTATTAATACTATTTTTATATACCAGTGTGAGCACTTTTGTTGTGATGATTTACTGCTGCAGCAGTACACAAAGGCCTCTGTCTGGGTAAATTGGGAATAGCCTGTTGAGACTTTAGCTAATAACTCCAATACATCTGACAAATTTGTCAGCATGGATTAATTGTTGTTCAGGAGAATTGTTAACCATACAGGGCACACCATTTGAGGGAGCATTCAGAAGACAAAGCCAGGAGGGAGAACCTTGTCCCTAAAATAAATTTATAGTTTCCTGTCTCAAAATGTACAAACTTCTGAAGCCCTTTTGTAAGTTAATCTTACATATCATTGCTAACTTCTGTTGCTTATGGTACTGCTGAAGTTAATTTGTGCTGACATTGTTACCAAGGCAGTACTTTTTAACAGATTTGAATCATTTTTCACATAGCATTTCATGTATACAAGCCACAAACAGGACATTGTTTGTGTGAGTGTGGATTTGAGACCTGTCACCTGTGAGTGAGCATGCCAGTGCTCACTGGGCTGTCCCCATTTAGTCATCATTAAGGCTGGAGTTCTTCTTTCTTCACCCCACATTCCCTATTCTAGAACTTTTCAGTGTCCTGAGTTAATGCAGGGTGAATAAAACTCTATGAGGCAGGTTTCTAAGTTGCTTCATCACTAGAGTATTCCTTACCATTTTGATAGCCAGAAATAGTTGAAACAGGTAAGGCAACATTTTTTTCCTTGGGATACACCTAAACTCATGGAAATTCAAAGGCTTCCCAGGAGCGAACTGTAAATTCTAATGTAGCCCAGGTAAGATTCTGTCTTGCTTGTCTTTCTGGGATTTTTGTTCTTCTTTTAATTTTGACACTTCTGTGCTGTGTCCCCCACCTGTCTGCCTCCAGGTCAGGAATCCCAGACTTCCTTGGATCTGCGACTCTTCATAGAGAAATACACAAGTTCCCCCAGGTTTTGTTTCAAACCAGTGCAGTAAAGAAATGCTAAGTTCTCAAATTCTACACAAACTAGACTTACTTTTCTCTGGCCATCTTGAATTATTACTCTTCATGGGTGGAATACATGTTTCTCAATGCTTCTGAAACAAAAGTTGGGATACAAAATCATGAATCTATGAATAGTAGCAGTGGTATGTAGCTACGTAACAGTAACACCTAGAGACACAGTACTTTGTTCTTTATCTTGGCACAGCTTCTGGATACATAACAGCAGTCTCTGTTACAAGGATGTCATAGGAAAATTTAAGCAAGAGTAAGGGACATACCTCAGAGAAGTGGACACAACAGATATTTTAGAATTACTGCAGAGCAAACAAGATGTAGAAAATATTTGTTACAGAGAGAAGTTCAGTTTTATTCATTGAATATTTATATGGTCTGTGCTGGGCAATTTTTTTTGGCTTCCATATTGAAAAGTATGTAAGTGGTGAAAGTACATCAAGATAATCCCTGTTTGCCAGATTTTGTATCCGTTTTCTTGTAAGGCGAGACCCAGAGGAGGTTGTGACACATGCAGAATAACAAAGGGTTGGAGCAGAATATAGCATCCAAGACTTGCATTTTATGGCGCTCACACCAAGTTGCACCTTATTCAGGGATATTTCTCTGTGATTTCAACTTCAATTGGCCAGGAACACATATGTGTTGAGCTCCACTCTCTAAGAGAGCAGATGCAGTTGTCTGTGTTGGGGTTCACTGGGTCTATGGAGGCAGTGGTGCCCTGTCCTTCTGCAGTTTGTTCTGCGTTCAGAATATGTCCCATATCTGTTTTATGATGGCCTATGGTGGCAAGAGATTGGTGCCTGATAACCTTTGGTAAGACTTGGTAACCTCAGGGACCTCTTGCAGTTCCAGTAAAGGATTTATGTCTGCAGTTCCTTTGTACTGCCCAAAAAAAGAAATCATCTTGTTCTCCTGCACACAATGCATCAGAACCTCTCTCTGTGGTGGTTGTATCATTCTTTCACTTTACTTTTACATGGCTTTCCCTTTTATTTTTGTTTTGCTACCACTGAATAATATGCAGCCCCACAGCTCTGGCACAGGGAACCTGATGAAAGTGAACATATAAGAAAAATATTAGTAGCAGCACTCTTCACTGCAGAGGTAATGGCCACTGACATTAATGGGAATTATGCATGTGTGGAAGAGGAGTATGGCCCCTTTACTTAACAGAGCCCTTAATATGTTTTAGTGAGCCATGGTGGTGTTCTAAATATCATGAAACCCAAAGGAGATAGAGAAAACAACCTCTGGCACTGATGAGCTGGATTCATTGCTCTGAGGTAGATGGCTTTTCAGGAATATCTCAGTTTCTTCTCGTTTGGAAATAGTTGTGCATGTACTATTCACTGACATGAAAGAGGAAAAGGTAAAGAGCAGACAGAAAATTGGGAAAGGAAATAAAGAGTGATCCAAGTTGTCAGATGTCTGACTATCACATAGAAACATAAAAGTCCAAAATTGAAGATTGTACTCACACACACACATATAATTTTACACATACAATATTTGTGTCTGCCTTTTATTCAAATTCTAGTCTAGCCCTGATTTGCACTGTGTTCTGTTTTATGAAAGTAAAATGTGAAAATCTACTGATAATCCAAAATAATAAAAACTTTATGGCATGTCAGGGCTATTTTTTTATTATTATTTTTTAACCTTGATCGTGTTATAATAGTGAACATATGTATCCTTGGCCTTAATCACCTTGTCGAGTTAAAGTGTGTATTCAACTTCATTTACATGACATATGATCTAATGCTGGAGAACAACAATACCATTGTAGTGCTAATTGAAAACTGTGAGCTGAGAGCCAGAAGAAACCACTGGTCTGATTGCTGAGGGTCCCAGGGAAAGGGATTTATTCCCACACCTGCAGTTGGTCCATAACACTAACATTGTTACCAACATCTGGGTCTAATCAGCACAGAGGCCTTGATATGCTGCTCCTGTGGCACATAAATTTAGCATTATATTCATTTTAAAGGCCCCCTCTTTCAGTTTTTTAAGGACAAGATAGATTCATGGCTCCACAGAGTCTAACAAAGTAGAAACCACAAACAGGGTAAGTTACTGCCAGGTTTCTTAGACCATACCTACCTACTATATGCCACTTAAATAATGGAATTTTATGCTCAGTTCTGGTTTTCAAAAATGCATCTCCATAGAATGCAAAGTTCGGCTGAAAAACTATGTTTAAGGTAAAAAGCAAGTACTCTTTGCCAATTTGCATATATCAGGTTTTATTGTGACATCTGAGCTCTACTAGCCACAGGGACAGCTACAGAACTGGTGATGGTCCCAGAGGTTCACAGGAAAAAATACAGCTCTGCTTGGGTTACTGTCTGACCATAGGCCCAGGGAGAGCCAATGCCATCCTTGAGGGAGATGGTATCATAGTATGTAAAGGGGTTGGAATGGACCGTAGAGATCATCTAGCCCCAACTTCAACTGCCCTGGGCAGGGACACCTCCCACCAGACCAGGTTGCTCAAGACTTTATCCAACCTGGCTTTGAACACTGCCAGGGTTGGGGCATCCAGAACCTCCCTGGGCAACCAGTGCCAGTGTCTTAATCACCCTCACAGTAAAAAACTTATTCCTAATATCTAATATAAATTTCCCCTCTTTCCATTTATACCCAATACTCCTTGCCCTATCACTACAGTTCCTAACAAAGGGTCCCTCCTTGGTTTCCCTATATCCCCTTCAGATACTGGAAGGTTGCTATGAGGATCGCACACAACTTGCTCTTCTCCAGGCTGAACAGCATCAGCTTTCTCAGCCTGTTTTCAAAGGAAAGGTACTCCAGTCCTCTTATCAACTTTATGGCCTCCTCTGGACTTGCTCCAACAGTTCTATGTCCTTATGTTATGGTACCACAGTCTCTCCAAATGACACTCCATTCAGCGCAGGACAGACTGAATTCCCTGTCTATTTTTTGGCTCTCAGGCTCATGTTTGCAATCAGTGAAATGCCTCTTGATACTGTCTTGTTGTATGTGGCTTTGTGGATAAAAAGGCGGTGGGTAGTGCAAAGACAAGATGCTGCTGGTACACCTGTTGGGGCTCAACTGGGCACTACATTGTTCACCCCTCTTATAGCCCCAAGAGATGATCTTATGCACAGAGTGCTGCTTTGGCACATGAGAAAACTGGGCCTCTCTTGCAACTTGGCTTCTGTGATTTGGGTTTGAAAATATGCCATGCCTTACTTTCCTAATTCTGGATGCAGGCTCACCTCACAGGCTGCTGTGAAGCTAAAACCCCATTCAAAAAGGTGCTGGAAGTATTCAAAGCAAATGGAAATTGTACAGAGAGAGAAAAAAAAACCCATAGGACTGAAAGCCAGGCTGCCTAGGCCAAGGAGCAAAATTGAAATCTTCATTTGCTGAGGATAGCCAGTGATTATTTTTGCTAATGCATCCCTTGGCTCTCTCTATAACTGTCTATAACTGGCTGCTTGCCTTTGTATCTTCATGGATTTTTCTGGAAAGTCTATCCAAACAATGGGACAGGCATGGATAGCCTTACAGAAGGCACTTAGGTTTTCCTGTCATTTTTCAGTGTCTACATGTCTTTAATATCTGTAAATGGTGAATAGAATTACACAGAGAACTTTTGTTGGAAAATACAGAACTTTATTACTTTTGATCCTGCCTCTGTCACTGATCTTTCATAGCAGCAGGCAGTTCATTTTACTGTTGCCTCTCTTACCTACTGTGCCTTTTGGGGGTAAATAATGATGTAGAACACTGTTTACCTAAGGTTTCAAGGTAGAAAAATGACACAGGGATATAATGCAGGCTTAGTATTGTAATTGCATCAGTTGGCTGAAGTCATAGAATGGTTTGAGTTGGAAGGGACTTTAAAGATCATCTAGTTCCAACCTCTCAGTTGGAATGTAGGGTTCTGTCTGTCACTTTACTGTCAAGAAGGATGTCCATTTCATGAGAAAAACTGCTTGTTGTAGAGGCAAAAAATATTTAGTTTTGTAACCCCCACAGCCTTCTCAATACGAGGAGGATGATGGAAAAGGGAGGAATTTCCTTTTTATTACTAATAACTCCAGGTGGAATTTTAAAACTTACGAGTCATAACTTAAACCCAGAAGACGTCAATGGAGATATTAACACACTGAACCAGATTCTCAGCCACTATAAATCGAGGTAGCACTATTAATTTTGGTAGAACTACATTTCACCCCAGTTGAGGAGAAGGTGCATTATTTATGGCATGACTGCAAAATCTGTCACTTGATTTACCATAGCAATGTTCTCTGGCACTAGCAATTGGTTTTGGTAGGACGCCAGTTTTCTGGCTTTGAGGGATTTCCAGTAGCCAAAGGGGAATTTTAGCACCCAGCATTGCCCTACTCCCATGCTCCATTTCCATGGGTCTTCAGTGGATTTGTCCTGTCTCCCCTCCAGCTGGATCAATCCATTGTCAGCTCTGTTGTGATTCAGTACTGTGCTGGGACCACACATGCCTGGAGCCTGTGGAGCTGCTGAGTCTCCCCTGATGTAGCCAACAAGAGCCATGCTCGGGGGGTCAGGGAACCATGGGGTAGGATTGTTAGGGACATCTTGTCTGTGCCTTCCTCATTCTTGTTTCATTTGCCTCTGCAAAAGTGAATGCCTGCTGTACTGCTCCTCTGTGCTCCTGACCAACTTTGTGATCAGAATGATAGAGCTAGATGTCAATACCTGTGGTCTAACCACAGCTTCCACGTGCAGGAAAACCTCCCACACTGCCCATGGGAGATGCACGGGAGGAAGGAATGAGATTGAGGTGTGTTGATGTCTGTGTGAAAGACACTCTGGTTTAGCATTTTAACTTTTCTCTGTTGCTGTGCTACTTATATGCACTAAATGCTAATTACTGTAACAATTGACTGGTCAGTTTTGAGACATCTTTTCTCATAAGTTGGTCTTATAAATGGCCCAAAAAGGTCAGACTAACACAGTTTCATGGTGTGACTTTGTTAGTATAACACCTGAGCCACACAGAGAGCTCACAATTGTGGTGAATGTGGTAAAAATGGCACAAGCACACAAGCAGGTTGTATAACTGTATGGCCACTGTGTGGAGATCACAGAGCCCAGGCTTGTATTTCAAGTACTTTGCAGGCAAATTACTAAAACAGTCTTGTATCTGACTTCATGACACATTTTTCGTGATGATGCAAGTGAAATACAACAGCTGTCTTGGAGAAATTTAAAAGAATAATCAGACTGTGGAGAAGGCATCTCACGTCACTTCATGTTTTTCAATCAAAGTGCAATTGGTGGTGTGTCACAAGTAGAAAAAAATAAGTTAAACTTATGCCATTGGAATGTCCAGATAATTTGATCGTATTTATTTGAATATGTGAAATGCAAAAATATGATCAAATACAGATATGTTATTATTTTAATCACAACATCTTACTGCATTTTATGTCATTCCTACTAATGCAGTACCAGCAGATCTAATGAGCTGTTTAGGGTTTTTTGCATTTCAAAGCATGACCTCCTAAAAATTAGGATATTTCTTTCATCCAGGATCATTTTGCTGAAAAACACCCAACTTTTCAAATATTAGCATATATTTGATGTGGAAAGGGACATTGGACATATCACAACAAATGAAATGATTGTAAAATGCATCTGTAAAATGAAGAAAAATGCACAAATATTATTCCAATGCTTTCTCAAAGCACTTGTGATGGCAATCTACAGCTAAGCCCCAGTCCTGCAAGTCATAATATGAGAGTCTGCTAGGCACAGTAATGTAGCCACGTGGTGCTGATTGCAGACCGGAAGACATTTCCCTGAGGTGTTTTCTAAAAAGCATCATTTTTTCATTATAATTAAGCTATCCAACTTTTTTTTTCTCTTTATGAATCATTCACAAGCTGTGACTAGTTCCTCTGACTCTGTTATGTGCTACTGGTGTAGGAAAGTTAATGTGAAAGAATATCTGACTATATGACGTTCATAAGTTGTACATTTCAGTTATCCAGTATGGCTAGGTCTTCAAAAGGATCTGGAGTCACTGCAGAAATGTTGCTGTTTCTGTATATCATCCTTTGAATTAGGAACCTGCTGCTATCACCTATTTGCCCTTGAAAATCAGAGTCTCGGTTGTGCATGATTCACCTAAAACACATGATTCAGTTTCTTAACCCTCAGTGGATGACTGAAACATTTTAAGCATCAAAGTCAGGAACAAGAAAAAAAAAAAGAGTAAAGTTTCAAGATCCAACTAAGGCTTTCAGCTTTTGCTATATACTGCAATGCTCAGGGACACCCAACCAGGAGTGCTGCATCCAGCTCTGGAGTCCCCAGTGCAGGAAAGGACACAGACCTGTTGGAGAGAGTCCAGAGGAGGTACCAAGGTGGTGGACTCACTCACATCCCCTCTCCAAGAGGGATGGAGAACCTCTGGCATGAGGAAAGGATGAGGGAGCTAGGATTGTTCAGCCTGGAGAAGAGAAGGCTTCAGTGACCTAATTGCAGCCTTCCAAGACCTTGAAGGATCCTGCAAGAAAGATGGAGAGAGACTATTTACAAGGGCCTGGAGTGACAGGACAAGGGGAAATGGCTTCACACTGACAGAGAGTAGGTTTAGATTAGATATTAGGAAGAATTTCTTCCCTGTGAGGGTCGTCATGCACTGGCACAGGTTGCCCAGAGAAGCTGTGGCTGCTCCATCCCTGGAAGTGTTCAAGGCCAGGCTGGATAGGGCTTGGAGCAACCTGATCTAGTGGGAGGTGTCCCTGCCCATGGCAGGGAACTAGGTGATATTTAAGGTCCCTTCCAACCCAGGGCATTCTATGATTCATTCTATGATTCATCATCCTCTAGATTTTTGCAAATCCTGGTTACATTGCTGATGATTGCAGCAGGCCACTATTAGATTCCTAACTTCAGTGCAAAGAAAAACAAATGACAGAAGTTCTGAAAATAAATGTTGAGAGGTATAAGCCTCATTCAAATATTTGTATACACATTCAGACACAGTATTTAGCTGGTTGTAAAATTTTCATAATAGGGAAATCTCTGTGTTCCATACAGCTCAATGTCCATTCCATTTTAAAAGATTCGAAAACTCTTGCATTGTGTATCACTATTTTGTTAACCACAGTGGTAACTTTTTGGTGTGTTCCAGCAGGACTTTTTTAATACAAAAAGTGACAAATTGCCTTAATTTGCAGTGTCAGTCTTCTTCAAAATTCCATGATTTCAAACCAAGAGGATGATTAAAGGCTGCAAGTATATAATGAATTAGATCTGCACTACATGATTTTTGCATTCCTCCCTTAGAATTGTGTATTCCAAAGGATGGCTGATCTAATATATTGATAAGAACAGAAGAAAGCAAATATGGTAATAATTCTTAAATGTGTTTTGCAGTGCCTCAAAGAGCCCATGCATCAGGCCAGCATTAGGGTGGATTAGAGCAAATGCTGCATGTTTTTATTACCAGCCTGTTACGTAGCAGTTTTACTTCCATCATACATTTAATTACCACATTAAATCATGGTTTCTAAGGATCAGTTCACAGCAGGATCCTCCTTGGAAATCTTACCTTCTCTTGTCTTTGGTGAGTCAACCCATAGCAAAAATGTTTCTGTCGTTTCCTTTTGTAATCTCAATTCCAATTTTGTGTCTGTAATACTATCCCTGCCTAGTGCAGCTACTCACTACTTACAACAGCGCAGAAGGAAAAGTCCTTTTTTCCCTTGAATGTGCATATTCCTGGTGGAGCTTAAAAACTTCCATAAATCAATAAAGTAATTGCTGCATAATGACCTATTGTTGGTGAGCGTGCCCAGAATGATGTCATTGGGGGGTAATGGAGCTACTGAATCAAAAAAATGGCAGCTGTTTCCAATTTATTTGAGAGTCAGTTGGACAGAAAATTAAATAAACACATAGACAAGCAGGACAAGGGCAAGTCCTTGCATTATTCTTATGATAGTTTTAATTCAATCGCAGAAGTCAGCAGGCAGCTGATATTGTGGCCCAGAGTTTCAGTAATTGCCTGTCTCCTATCTCAGTCAGGCTGCACATGCTCATTTCATCATTTTAAGCTTTTGTGACTTGGATTAAAAAAAAAAAAAAGACCAATGAAACAAAGATGAAACTTAGTTCTTTTTTTTTTCTCCCCCCTCCCTTCACAGCATAGCAGACTAGCCAGGAGATGTATTAATAGAGAGAAATTTTCATTTCTTCCTCCATCTGCCTCTATGGGGCCTCTACCCTTCTCTCCCTAGGATATGAAGGAGAGTTTTCCTTTTTTTTTAATCACTCTTATGTCCTTTGGGAAGCCCCCTAAAGTTTCATATTCGCTGGGGAGAAAAAAAATGCCACCCGGCTTCACACTCTCTTCTCCGCTGTGAATAACAGCTTTGATGTGCTCCTTTGAAGTTCCTGGCTCGAGGCTGCATTAGAAAAGCATCAAATGCAGCCTTAGCACTGTGTGTGGAAACTGGTAGCATGTAGTGTTTGCACACTGGACTTGGGGGCACCCAACATGCTCGTGGCAGCCCAGAGAATGCAGGGGAACACAACAGCAGGTCTCCATCACAGTGTACTCTTCTCTTTTGCAGCCCCTGTTCCCATTTGTGACTGGCAAGGCATTGAGAACGAGTCAGCATCCTTGATATTTTCCAGTTCTTACAGCTTCTCATGACACCCTCGCATCCTTTAGGAGCCCTGATATGGGTCATAGCATTGGAAACATCACATCTGACTCCAGTAGGAAGCAAGGAAAATTTGAGTTTGGTTCTCTGTTTATTACTTCAGGGCAATATGGCTTCACATCTTACTTCAACTATTGTTGTGTTAAAATAATCAAAGTGAATTTTTTGGACACTAAAAGACGTTGGGGTCAGTGATCAGCTATTTGACTTATAGTAAGAAATAAAATGTCTATTCCTTGGTATTTGGATTCTTAATATGACAGTTTTCACATTTCTAAACCAAGTATGGGATTTTAAAATCCCTCTTTTTCTTAACTTACAGATGGATTTTTTTTTGTGTGTGTGTGTGTGTGTGTGTTTTCTGTGTCTGCATAACCAGACACAGTGAAGTTGATGTTTGTCTCCAAGATGGAGAAGTGCTTTTCCATATTTGTCATCACAGATCTCTTCAGATCAGACATCTCTTTGATCATTTTAACTGTGTTTTATATGCTTCATAATTTCCTTGCTGAGTACCTTATGTTACATGTTACTTTATAAATCAATAAATAATAGCAATAATTAAAAGGGTGTTCTGCAGTAGGGAGCTAGATGAAAAAATAGGTTATTCCATTAACCTTTTACCTCTGGAGACAGGAATTTCAAATTTGTGCTAGGTCACAAGAGCAAATCAGTTGGTCTCTTGTGAACTTTAGTCCACATCACTAACCACTGCCTCACTTCTCATAGTCCCTCCTGACTGACAGCTTTAGTCTGGAAGAATAACAGATATTTTGCAGCTTGTAAGACTGAGATGCAATGGCAGCAGCAGCACCTACGCCTACTGTGCCTTGTTCAGCACAGAACCATTTGGGTAGGAAAAAACCCTTCCAATGCCTGTTATCCCCACATACAGCCTGAATTAATATTTAAATATCAAAATTGTAACAGGCAAAAGTAGAAAGTAACTTGTGCAAGTAGGAAAGTGGTTTTTCTATTTTCCTCGCTGTCCTATAAAGTAGCTTTCAGAGAACACAAAAAGTTTATCAAAAGAAAATTAAGGGGGAGTTGTTGGTGGTGTGTCATTGTGTACCCAAGTGTAGGCAACATATGTGTTAGTGAAGAGCTGTCTATTCCATCAAAAATCTGACTGATTGCACCAACTAACAAACAGACCTTCATATTATTATTACTCTCATCTCCGGCATTTCCACTTCTGCCTTCCTCCATCAGTTATTGACGCAACTCTGTACTCTGAGGTCCGAATGGCCAAGTGAGTTGTAAATGAAATAAATACCAGACAGTCACAATCAGAGACTGTCACAGTACTGCAAATATTTTGTGAATTACTCTGAGACCAGGAGGATGAATTATTAAGTGAAATCTCAGTTTTAAGATGGAAAATCATCTTAAAAATGGAGGTAGCACAAATTTTGGAAGAATGGGTTTTATGCCAGAAAATCTGCGTTTTATTATTTGCCTGATTGTTTTACTCGAAGAGAATTGAAACCACGTGGTTTTTCTACTACTTATGTAATTTGAAAACAAAAAGGACCTGAATTCTATTTTTAAATTAAAAAACCACTGAAGATTTTTAAAAATCCTAAAGATTCTCTTTTTTGACCAAGACATTTGAACCATGCCTACTTTGAACCATACTTGTTGACAAGTCTCATTCTTTCTTGTTTCTCAGCTATCTGCAGGTTATGAAATGGGGAGACAGTGCTTTTTGATGATACCTGCAAAAGATGCTCCAGAGTGGACAGCATATTCCTATCTATGCTATTCCTGTTGCCAGGATCTCACAGACCTTTTCACAGCTGATTCGTGGTAAGCACTGGTATGTTCTTCACTGAAAATTAGTTTTTTTATCTGGAGAGGATTATGCTTTGGTTTGGAAGAGGGAAATTATTGAAATTTTATCAGTATAATACCTTCAATGACATAACCTCTTCCTCATACCTGTAGTTCCTATTTTGGAAGTATGACAGTGACCTGGAGAGGTCTTCCAAGGACACTATTTAAAGTTTTGTGTTGTTGGCCATCATAATCACAATCTTAGCTCACACCAGTCTTAGCAGATTTAGACAAAATCAATAAAAATAGACTCTTTATGTTTCAGTTCTCATGTTGTCTGAAATAAGGATACAGAGCTGTTAATGATGGGAGGGAAGTCTGGGCCTGTTGTGGGTAGGTTGATTAAGGCTAACAGGGATATGGACAGAGAACAAGTACTGAGATTTGAGTATGGAAGTTGATAGAAGAGAATAATTTTTAGGAGTAGGAATAAAAGTATGACTAAAAAGCTTGCCTGGTGTACCTCCACAAAGAGTTGTTTTCCTAAGAAACCAGTCTCAGTTTGAAAAAGTTCCATTTTCTCATGATGTTTCCCAGTACAGTCTACATGAAACATGACTTTGTCAGAAGAAAGTTTTGCCCCATTCCTTAAGATGATCAGGTGCCAGAAAACACAGAGATTTCTCTGGAAAATATCTAAAGAAAGCTTTATCAGACTATCTTTTGGCCAAAGTTCTTGTGTTGCTCTGTGCTTTGTGATCCACATGGCTGTAGAGGGATGCATCTACCACTTTGGTTCAGAGGTCAAATTTCATTCATATGCATGGGAGTAATGCCTTTGAAAACTGACTGAAGACCTAAGTATGACATAGGCATTAGAAACCAAACAAAGGTGGCAGGAGTCAGTTAAAGATGGTGGAAAAATAGACTTGGTATAGATTTTCAGGTGGGTAAGGTATATAGCTCCTTCTCCTTCCTGGAGAAAGTGCAGTGCTATTTGAATTTTCAGCTTCACTCACAACACAGTTACTGATACTAATCCTATCTAGAGACAGGTGATGCAAACCCCCACGGGTTGGTCTCAAACTTTTACACTCCTCAACCTTACTGAAGGTATTCCCAGATACATGACCTACAGGCTTAGTAGAAAAATGCAAACTTGTCCTGTGGCTTCAGACCCCACAGTGAGGGGGGAATAAATGCCTTCAGTAAAGACACTATTTTGTAGCTCATCACAGAACTTTGCTTTCTGAGCTGCATTGCTCCAGTCTTGTGTAGATACACCTCTGCTTTGTGCCACCATCCAATCTTCTTTGTCAGGTCCTAAGGGTGACAGGAACTTACTGATGATTCCTTTCATGTGCATTTTGGAGAGAAAGGGGAAACTGGACATAGAGTAGTAATGAAAAAGAGTCTGGTGGGTGTAATGCCCTTTTGAAGAGTTCTTTTGACAGAAGCTGCTTCCCATAGTGCTGAAGGTAGTTCTCTTTGCTGCCTTTTATCAGGTATGTGGGTGTATAAAGAGCAGCTATAATATTTTTCAGTATTTTTCAATATTTTTCAAGGCTTCTTAATCTTTGTGACATGGCTTACACTCAGCCATACGTGGTGGGACAGACAATACATTTTGTTTGCAGCTGGAATTTCTTTCCCAGTTAGTTCCATGTGTATTCAGCTGACCTAATCAGTGAAGCACATAGACAGCTTTTCACAACAGTGAGTTTATCATGTTGTGTTTGAAGTCTAGGTTGATTAGTTGGGGTTTTGTGTGGAATAGGTCTGTTGCCATGATTGTAGAACAGTGACAGGTTCATTTTGCCTCCTTTCTGCATCCATGTGAAGCTGTAAGTGTTGGTTGCAGAGCTAGTGGTGAACTTCAGAATGCTTTTTTTTCCCAACAGACTTCTTTGTACATAAGATTTATTTACTGTGGTCTATCTGTGAACTCTTCTTTTTGCCATAGTGGCTTATTTTCTTTCCAGGTTAAAAATATGTACATTTAAACCTAAGTTTCTCTTTAGTTTAAAATTGTAAATCCTGTATGTGAGATTTCCCATTTGTTTGTCAGCCTTGCCAACATTTTGCTGAAGAACTTGTGAAAAGTAAGTGAGTGCTGTTTTGCATAAAGACAGGCCTGATTGTGGGGGGTGTCTCCTCAACCAAAGCTGCTCGTGAAACCTCTTAAGAGAAGCTTCATTTTCAACTGAACCTGAAACTGGAGAAAAGGTTCTCCTTTGTGAAGAAACCCGGTGAGGTAGAGATGGGCAGCTCTACTGGACCCTTATACACTACCAATGCAGAAAAGGCATCTCAACATCAGCAATTTATATATGATTAAGCATTGGAAGAAAAAGCAGAAAGATATTTTGACAGACCAGTGTTGGTGTTGGGGATCTTATTCTTTATCTCTCCTCAGTCCTCTCTGCAGCTCCATTTATGGTCTCTGTCAGGCAATCCTCGCCCTGGCCCTAGAACAGAAGTGACAGTTGAGGTGTCTCAGGACCTTATTCTGCTGTCCCCACCCCACTGGGTTTGAGATGTCCATGTGCTAGCACAAATGCTACCCACATTGCTTCCTTGTGCCTACAGCTGCCCTATGGTGGATACAAGCAGCTATTCTGTTCTGCTTCAGCACATTCAGGAAGAGAGGGAGCAGTGCTGTTGGCTGGAGAGGGTAAAAGGGAAGTCTTTCCTTCAGCTTCTCATCTCTCCTCCTCATTCTTGCAGTAGTAGGGCTCAGCAGGTAGCACTCTCCCAAGTGCAGAGAGGAGGAGGAAAAGAACATACAGAAACATCTTTATAGTTATTATAGTTAGTTTTATCTTTATAGTTATTGTAGTTAGTTTTGCAGCTAATGTGGTTGGACATGTTGGCTTTGCGCTGTCTGGTCAGTTTATGCCATTCCCGCTGAGATGGAGAAAAGTCACCAACAGGATCAGTCAAAACCCAGGAACTCCCACACATGCTAAAGAGAAGGAGAAATGGGGATGAGGAGTAGGGCATGGAGGATTCAGAGAATCACACAGCGTCATAGAAAGGTTGAGGTTGGAAGGAACTTCTGAAAGGTCACCTTGCCCAACTCTCCTGCTCGAGTGGGGTCACCTGGAGCTGGTTACCCAGGACCATATCCAGTCAGGTTTGAATATACACAAGGATGGAGCCTCCATAAACTCCCTGGGTAACTGGTCCCAGTGCTCAGTCATCCTCACAGTAAACAAGTTAAAAAGGGATCTGGATCATCTCTCCCTCCCCACACCCCTGGGGAATCAAAATGTCATGGTCACAGCATGACCAAGGATTGTGGGAGAGACTGCGTGGGAAAAAGTGAGCTGAGCCAAAATCTGCTGCTGATAATATGAAGTCAAGCACCTAAAGAGTTTATAAGGACCTCAGGGAAAAGATCAAGCTAGAGGTAAGCCCCTGGGACCCTTCTCCTGACACAAAAACTCTGACTTTTGACTCAACCCTGAGCCAGGGGTGGTGAAGCACATCTGGGTAGCTTTCCACAACTTTGTACCATTTTCCTCCAGGCATATACATATGCAGGGAA
>NW_008671218.1:44239-48298 GCF_000695815.1 Acanthisitta chloris
GAGATTGGAAAGCCTGGCAAGCAACATTCAGCACAGTAATTGCATGCAGCTAGAAAGCAGTTGGAATGGAAGTGGGATCCATTCACTGGTTTTAGCAGACATTTCCTATAGGTCTTCAGTTTGGGATTTTTAATTTCCTCTCTTGTTATGTGTGTTCTTTGACTTCTTAGGATTACAGCATCTCTTCCATTACTGTGAGGAGGTTATATCTATAAAATTTACTGAGCAAATAAAGACCCTCAATCAAGATGTAGCCAAGACAAAGAATGTTTCAAAAACTGATATCAAGTTATCTTTCTGGTTAACTATGATCAACCCAATCTTACCATTTAAAGTCTTTAGTTAAGTGTTAAAAATAGACAAATTTCCTTGAAAAAACATTTTAAGAGTAATAGTCTGTGTAATCACCCCACATATGATACATCATCCTGAAGTTTTGAGAACTCCTTGGTTGAAATTTTAACAGCTCTGCTTAAGAAATGCTAAACAGCAAATACTCTTTCCAGAAATACCATCCACTGTAAACCTGTCAGACTATTACTTAGCTATTAACCTTTCTCGATGAAATTGTAATAGTGCTGTTTAAAAGAATGCTGAATATCAGAAACATTTCACTAATACATAACAGATGGATACCAGATCCAGAAATATTTGTACTGTAAACCAAAGCGCTAAGCAGTTTTACACTGAGAGGTCAAAGATGGGCAGGAAACAGTTTTCCCATCCCACAAGAATTTTAGTTTTCATATTTTCCTACTCCGATGAATATACAGAATATTAAAGAACCTGGAGTTTCTCATAATAGAGTAAACAAGGATTCATTTTTCTAAGTTTTTATTTGTTTGCTTTTTAATCCAAGCACATTACACACTTATTTCACTTATCCTCCAGACAAGTTATGTATTAGTTATTTAACACATGGTTAAATAACACTTGGGTACAAACACCCTGCCCTGAGAGGGCTTCAGATTCAACAGTCAATAGGTTTTCTTTTTCATCTCCTGAGGAAAACCATTTTCCTAGTAGGTTAAAGAGTAAAAGAAAGTGTTAGAGCAAAACTGTGACCTAACTGAAATACAGATTCCATATGTCACATACCTTTTATAACTCTCCATATGTGAGAATAACTGATTTTTCCATCCTGTTTACATGGCTGATTTCACTGTTGGACTTGGTCCTGGGTGTAACCTTTATTTAAATAAATGAAGTTTGGGAAAACTTCAAGTTGCTGATTTCCAATCAGTTACAAATACGGGGAGGGGGACACTTGCATTTGGAAAATCTTTGTGAAGATGTGCTTTTTATTCACCTTGTATAATAGTTATACCCATGCCTTTAGCTGGTGATCATGTTTCTATAAAAGGATGGAATATGTTTCCAAACAATGTCTTAGTTCAAAATAGTTGGGTACTTTTCTTGTGAAATGTAATTACAGCTGAAAAAAAGTACACTGTGTCTTCCATTTAAGAACTAGTAGACAGCCTGCTAAACCATTATGTCATTGAGCCTGAAGATTTGGATGCGAGAAAGAACAAAGTATTATCATGTGTATATCTGTAATGTGAGAAAGTAGTAAATTTTATGATTTATTTTTAATAACTATGAAGCAATATGTTTTCAGAAAATTTTTATTCGGTGCGATGGAAGCAGAAACCTTGCGTTCAAAAAATGTTTCAGACTTCTATTATGAGAATCTGATGTAGCCAAGATGTGTTAGCAAGGATATTCTACCACTGGCAGTTTGTGCAGAGTATCTTTCCTGACTAACAAACACATGTACAAATAATGCATTGCCTTGAAATTTATTTAGGGATTTTTTTTCTGAATTACTACAATAATTTCCCCTTCAGATTTATGACTGAGGTTTCTAATTCATCCAAGTCTGATTTAATGTACATTTTTGTTCTTCTCAAAGAAGAACTGTGTCTCTTCTATGTCTGTTCTTCATGAGGTGCAAATTCTACTTTGTGAGCACCAAAATAATGAAGCAAGAAGTGTTGTAACTTTTCTGTCAATTAAAGGCTTTAAATCCAGACTGGCATCTTTATAAATATAGCTATACATTTACACAGATATAAGTTCAACTTCATTTGCACCTTCTATATTTTGATTCAAGAATCACTATGTAAAATTATGTGGCCTATATTATTCAGACAGTCAGTCAAGTCTTCATCAATAATCCTAAAATGTACCAATTCATGTTAAGCCATTTTGCATTTCTGTGTGACCAGTTTGCCTTTATTAAGTATTTACTACTTGCGCTGTTAATTAGTTGCAGGGATGTAATCTGCTTAATGTCCCTCTTTACACACTTGGTTGAAACTTTTTTTTCTCAAAATATGATTTTTTTTCAGTGACAAGAAACACTAGAAATTGCCACAGATACTATTCGGCATTTTAAGCTAGCAGAAAGCCTGGATACATTCTTTCAATAGCTGAAAAAACTTAATTACCTATTTTTTAAATTTTTGAAATCTTGTTCTTTAAACCTCTAAATTCTATATTTTCCTTGAACTGGGAAACACAAGAAATAGAGTTTCTTAAAAACTCTAAAACATCCTTTTTTTTTTTGTCCAGGGAAAAAAGCTATTTAGAGACACTACTTTCTCACCACTACCCTGCAACACATAGAAGCTTTTCAGAATTCTTTCTGATCTCATTTAAAATTAAATTTTGACAATATTTTTTTCCTCAGGTTGCCTTACCTCACGTTGACTCTGTTCTACAGAGTTAACCTGCTGAGCAAAAGTAGTGGTACAACTTTATAGCTGAAAAGCTATTCCATGGTATGCTTTTTGCTTCGTTTTTTTTTTAAATTTTTCAAATTTTATTAAGAGATGCATGGTCTTATTTCATAATAAAAGTACCCCTGGCAGAAATACTTAGTTTGCTTTGACGTACTTTAATCAGCTTCGTTCCCGATGTGGACACATGGGCCAAACATGCAGAGCTGCTGTTTCACAGTTCCAGCCAGAAGCATTTGTTCAGGCTGAACAAGGGACACACTTCAGGATTACTCTGCCTCAGAAGACTTCTTAGCTACCATGAAAACTGTGCCTGATTTATGTAAAAGCCTTCTCAGCCACCTCTAAGTGTAACCGGCAAATCAAGGGCGCATTTTCTGGAGCTCCACAAAGTTGTTGTCCTGCATCTCATTTAAAGCAACCCTGCCAAGAAGGATTTGGGGTGCTGGTGGATGAGAGGCTGGATATGAGCTGCAATGTGCTCTGGCTCCCCAGAAACCAACAATGTCCTGGGCTGCACCCAAAGCAGTGTGGGCAGCAGGGGAGGGAGGGGATTCTGCCCCTCTGCTCTGCTCTGGTGAGACCCACCTGGAGTGGTGGGGTCCCAGCACAGGAAGGACATTGACCTGTTGAAGAGAGTCCAGAGGAGGTCACCAAGTTGATTATTAGAGGTATGGAGCATCTCTGCTATGAGGAAAGGCTGAGAAAACGAGGATTGTTCTGCCTGGAGAAGAGAAGGCTTTGGGGTGAACTAATTATAGCCTTCCAGTACCTGAAGGAGCCTACAAGAAAGATAGAGAGGGACTTTTCACAAAGACATGGAGTGACAGGACAATGGGGAATGGCTTCAAACTGAAATTGAGTAGGTTTAGGTTACATATTAGGAAAAAATTCTCTCCTTAGAGGGTGGTGAAGCACTGGAACAGGTTGCCAGAGGAGCTGTAGATGCTCCATCCCAGGTTAGATGTGACTCTGAGCAACCTGGTCTAGGGGAATGTGTCTCTGCACACAGCAGGGGGATTGGACCAAGATGATATTTATGGTGCCTTCCAATTCTTGCCATTCTATGATTCTGTGATCTTGCTGGTGTTCTGCCTTTCTACCTTCAGTTATCTTAAATACTGGACCTTAAAAGAAATATCACTGTATCATATATTGCCCCTTACAGCACTCAAGTGTGTTCACCTCTGACATATCCAAATCTCTTCTAGAATGAGCTCCTCAGCCCCCAGGCTGCCTCCCTCCCATCCTGCAGTCAGGGTGGTCACCTCACTTCTCATTTCTTTCCCCAGAGCTCACCCTTCCCTGGCCACTT
>NW_008671219.1:0-15637 GCF_000695815.1 Acanthisitta chloris
CTGCTTTGGCATTCCTTGGGCTTTTCACAATCTCCCAGTACAGCTAATCTCCCAGTACAGCATGAAAAATATCTACTTTATTAAACTAAAATAGCATATATGTGACTGGGAATGGGTCACACTGAGTCAAACACACTGTTCAATCAAGGGTTTGTTAAAGATCAATGAATTGATTTATTGAGGAAAAAATATTTGTATATTAGAAATTATTATCTGTTCTTCAATAATCTTTATGACTCGAAAATTTTAAGATTTTATTTGATTAATTACCCTGGTTTACATCTTGACTTTTGTAGCCTTAATTTTAGAAAAGAGTTGATGGCATTGGCAAGGCAAAACCCATTTAGGCCTCAGTTGTGTTATTGAGTGGTCCTATCCGTATGTGTAGCGTTGCATAACTGAAGTTACTAGATGTTCCTTACTGAAAGTTTGCCAGGACAAAATAGTTTAGCATCAAGATTTTTTTATGTGCTGTTTCTTCATTAGCTTTCAAATAGTACTAATGGTAGTTAAAAGACAAGTTTCGATGAGAACAGTTCTTTTTTTTTGAAGGGAAAGAAGAGGTCAAAGACAACAATTTGCATATATTTAACAGATAAGGTAAAAGTACGTTTCCCTGATGCAGCCTGAAACTTTCAAATTCCATCTGACAATTGAAAATGTGACCAGTGTAGGGGCATGTTGATGCCACAATATATCTTTTGCAAAGGATATTTTTGAAATGGTGAGTATGAAAATACTTGTGAATTGGTCAGGAATAACATTAAGAAAGTTCTGATGGTGAATTTCCTGTGTTAGTAGTCCAGTCCAGAGCTTCAAGACTACAGCTCTTCCTGAACAGTTCTCTGCAAAGAACACCTCATCTGGACTATTGGGAAGATAATTATTTTGGTTAGATAGAATTGTTTATGGGGAGGACACTAATTCTGATGCAGGAAATAAGGTAACTGGAAGAGAGGGAGCAGACTGAACCAAAAAGCTTGTGATGAAGACTGGTATCAAGCATGCAAGAAATGAAGGTGGAACAAGGCCAGAAACCAGGAATAGATGAGCAAGGTATAAGCATAAATTGTGGTAGGATTTAGAAATAAAATTACATGGAATTTATCCATTTTTATTTAGAAATATAAGTGACTTTCAAGTGATTATTCAAAAAAGAGACAGGCTTGATGTGCAACTAAAACGACTAAGAAGTCTGATACTCACTAGATAAGTGAGCTTACCAAAAGCTGCTGTGTAATTGAAGAAATCCCCTCAATCTTCCACTCGTGTCCTCTAGGGATAACAGGTCATTAATATTACTGATCACTTTTTATGCACAGCTTACAGAGCTTACGTATGCATTGCTGTACACTTAGAGTAACACTGCATGCAATATAGGCAATACCCTGAGTAACACAGGAATAGCCTAAATGTTTTGCTTTGTCTCTTTTTTAGAATCAAGACTATAAGAGTCAAAGTCTGCATACTGTACAGAAATTACATGTATTTATTTCCAAGTCTGTCATTGAGCCATATAGTCCAGTGCAGTAAGAGAGTTTACTGATTTCCTTTCTGGATTTTGTTTGCTTTCTTTTCTATATCAGAAAAAAATTATGTACAAAGAAAAACTACACAAAGGCAATAAAATATAATTCAATCTTTAAATAATATTTTTTTTCCCACAAGAGTACACTTGCTTCATGAAATGTCAGCTAAACTTGAGATAAAACTGGGGTTTGTATTATGTGGAGCTGTTACAGGCAATAATCTACCCTCAGCTGTTACAGAATTTGAGAAGTGAGTGAAGCATAATCTAGGAGGGGGAAAAAGGTGGAGGCATGTTTCTGTCCACAGGGTTTGTTATGCCATGTTAATAACTTACTTAAGCATTTTTGTCTTTATATTTAAAAGGTGTTCTTTGACTCCTGTCAGTTTGAACATCCATAGTTAAGTTGACTAGCTCAGGTCTTGTAAGGTATAGAATATTCAGAAAAATGTTATCCAAAAGTCTCAACACTCTATTTATCATTGGCAGTTTTGCAGGCATCTGGCTGTAAGTACTGAGGACAACACTTCCTTGCATTATGAAATTAATGGGAAAATAGAAGAATGAAAAAAACTCTTATTAATTGAACAGTTCTGAAGAAAAATTTAGAATTAAATTAAGAAGCTTGCCTTTTGAGCAAGCTTTGAAAAATAAAATACTGAAAATATGAAGGTCATGTACCATGTTTCTGTCGGTGTGGAAAAAGCATGTGCCTTGCTCGCTTAGGCAATTGTCCTGTAATTATCAGATATTTCCTTATACATATGCTTTTTGTTATGGTTTTAAATATTAAAAAAAGGATAAATTGTTTGCATGGGGCAAATTTTCATTTAGCCTATGTGCTAAAAGTTTTATTGTTCAGTTTTTCAACATGCTTGCTCTTTTCAATATGAAAGTTCTGAATGTCAGACAGAACTTGTGCACAAAGTAATTTTACATTTGGCCTGTTATTTTGATCTAAGGTGTGACTGCTGATGTTAGAAGGCATTTTATTAACTTAATTAGATTTACTTTTAATAAATAACTCATTTAAATTTTTGTTTTAGTTTTAATGTAGACTTTTGAGTCTTTACAACAAAGGCTTCAATTTTAACATGCAGCAACAATGAAATCTGGTTTAGTTCTTTTTTCTTGTTTGAAACATTGTTCGAATTATTCTACAGTATTAACAGAATTAAAAGAGATGAAAAGAACATTGGAAAACGTAGTGTTAATCAGTTGCCAAGTGTATTTTTAGAATATCTGGTGTGTATACTGGTCAATCTGATGGTTCACATACAAGAGCTTTTTGTTCCTGTTCATTCTTCTCTTTTTTGGTAGTAAGTTGTGTTATGTTGTGGGGGGTTTAATTCTGTTTTATAATGCATCTGTTATGTCATAATCATGTGACAGAACTAGACTCTGTGATCCCTTCTGAATTGCAAGCCTGTAGTCCTTTGGAAGGTGAATGAGGTGATTGTGTTACTCTGAATTTGGATAGAGATTTCTATGTATTGAAGTTCGTGCAAGACGAGCAAAAGTAATTGTACTGTGTGGACATTCAGTCTTAGATTATTAATGTGAGGTTTTGTATGCCAACATCAAATTACTTTTCATAATGTGGCAAGTTTGATTGTATTTTATTTGTTTGCATATTCAACTCCTACATTAATTTGAGTCTGTGGTAAGTGTGGATTTGTTTACCACACAAAAAAGCTGATGTTAACTTATTTTCTGAGGAATTCAGATGTGATGTTCTCTCTTCATAACTTATTTTTGAAATGCTGGTTGCTGTGCAGTCTAGCCAGCCTCCACTCAAAGTTCACAACATACAGAGGTACAGATGCTACTCTAACAGTCTTTTTAAAATATGTATCTTCTGTATTTCACTGGTAGTGTCAGATATTGGGGGGCAGGAGGATTGTAGTATTTAAAATTTCACATTGCTTTGAAAGTTTTAGGTGATTTCACACTTTCAACTGAGAGTTGATTGTGGCTTTTAGATATTAATTCTGTGCTTGGCATAGATTGAATATAGTAGAGTTAAATCTGAATTCCTTCTTATTTGGCATGTTAAGGGACTATTGTTTGAAACATTTCAAATATATCAAATGCCACTATTACAGTAAGAGATTAAGTGCGTCAGACCTGCTAAATCAGATTTGTTATACTTGTCACATCTCTTATCTGTTATTTGTCTAATTTAAAAATCTAATAAAAACCTTCTAATGGCAATAGCCTGATGAAAAGGTACTCAACAGTTAAAAATGAAATATCAAAAGGCATATTTAATTTGTAGTTATTCAGCGACATACTTGTCAACCCTAACTTTTCTTCCTTTGTTTAATTTGGGGCACCAGCACCTTGCTTACATGAAAGATGACAAGTGCATTTACATCTTAAAAACATTTGGATATAGTACAAAATTTTTTTTTATTTTTTAAAATAGGCAATTACTTTTTGACTGAAATGTGCAATATAGTTTTGTTTGAAATCTCTGTAACCCTTTAGATTTCTCCTAACAGTTCAAATGGATGGCTTCAAAATTATCTTAAAAGAGGTAGATGATTTTCGAGTCCAACGGTCATCAAACTATTGATGTCCTATGTTTAGGAGTTGACTGTCTTTTTATGCTTTAGTAAGGCCAAATTCTGCTATTTTGATGCAGGAATACAAGGTGCCATGTATGTGAACAGAGAGAAAACAATGATGATTTTGCAGGTCTATTGCGTATATAATGTTAAGGGGGGAAAGGTGTTCTGCACTGGCAAATGAAGTTATCAAAGGACAGTTGTGGGATTTTTTTTGTTACAAAAGGCCAGTAGCTTGTTTATGACACAAGAGTGTTCATATACACAGTACTCTTTAAATAGTCCATAAATATGCTGTTTTTCATACAAACTAACTTCACTTGTAACATACATTAGTAAGTTGATCTTATGTCATTATAGTAAGGAAATATTAACTATGTAACAATCAATTTTTTATTAGGATTAGTTGAATTCAGCATCCTTAAATGACCTGTTCAATCAGTAAGTGTAACAATCTGTGTGTTTCATGACGGGGTTCTTGCATGTGGTTTACTACACATAATTCCTCACAGAGTAGAATCATATATTAAAATTTCAAAATCATGGGTCATCGTATTGTAGCCTTTCAATAATTTTGTAAAAAAAAATAATTTGCTGCTTGAAATACAAGCACGAATTTCACTGCATGTTTCAAAACACCTTAATTTTTGTATTTTCATATTAACCCCAGATTTTTCTTCAATTTCACTTTCAGACATTCAGGTTTCATTACATTTCTCACTTCTGACAACATTGAATTGTCATATTATATTGGTGTCTGAATTATACATTTTTAAGGATCATTCTAACTGGTGAAATGGAATGGACATCATACTCTCTCTGTCCTTGGGAAGAGTTGCAAAAGATGAGAACAGGAGAAGGAACTGGTCTTCCGTGTTCTGTAGTTTCTGCCAGCAGGTTATCTCTAATTGCTGACTATTATAGAAATCCCAGTGGAAACCATCCTGGAGAGGCATTGCATTTTCCCATCCTTACCTGCCACATATTGAGTTGTCCTTGCATGTAGACTGATACCTCCTTGTGCTTCTGAACACTTCTTGCATGCAATATTTTGTGCTGCTGATTTTGATTCGAGTTTCTTGTTGGCTGATCTCAGCAGCCTACAGACTTCACATGTACGAGCATGCAGTAGGAGTTCATCTGCAACTTGACTGGTTTATTTCTTATTCTTCCTCCTGCTTTGCGCATGTCTACCTTCACTCACAGTTTTGCTTTATACTGTTTTCTGTTATTAAGCCTACCAGTAGTTATTTATTAGGCTGCCATCCATCTCTCTCCCAACTGTGCTTTGGCTTTACTTGTCAAACCTCTTCCTGTGATACCTTGTGGCATTTCTGTCTATGCTTTGCTGAAGACTATTAAGCTTCATGAATTAAGCTCCAAAAACATTTTATCGGCAGTATTTTTTCATTAAGTTGAATAACCTGCATTTTTCTCAAACTACAAATTTAAGTTTTCAGGAAATTCAAAAATTTGCTGTTAAAGCAGGGTGTATTTTAGAAAGGAAAATAATGTGATAAGGAGAAGAGTCTGTCTCAGCTGAAAAGTTTCAACACCTAAACCAGACTTCATTTATGTTGCTTGAAGGATGGGAAGAGCATGAGTCAAAAGCCTTGTATCTCTAAAGAGAAGTCTTGCTCTGATTCTTTGGTCAGACTGCATCCTAGTCTTGTAGCTTAAGAATTGTGTCTGCTCACATACCTTTTCTAACTGATATTGCAAGTCATTCTAATAATACCTAAATGGGATGATAGTTATTGCGGCTTCAGAGGATTTACTTACCAGAAGTGTCTGAGAGCTAGGAAGTCTCTTTTGTTGTCTAGCCAGTTGTAGGGAGTTATACTATACTTAGTTCACAGTCATCTCTGGGTGGACATGTGTTAATGTCAACAACCCTGGTTTGTTTTGGTTTTGTTACAAGGAGACCTAAGGTTTTTTAGTCCCTCAAGCACAGTCTTTGAGAAACACTTAATCTCTCTTAATATTCATAGAATCGTAAAATTTAAGAGTTGGAATGAACCTTACAGATCATCTAGTCCCAACCTCCCCTGTCATGGGCAGAGACAGACACCTCCTCACTCGATCAGGTTGCTCAAGGCCTCATCCAGCCTGGTCTTGAACACTGCCAGGGTCAGGGTAGTCACCACGTCCCTGGGCAACATGTTCCGATGTCTCGCCATCCTTACAGTAAAAAACTTTTTTCGAATATCTAACCTAAACTTTCCTTCCTTGAGTTTGAATCCATTACCCCTTTGCCCTGTCATTGCAGTTCCTAACAAAGAGTCCCTCTCCAGCTCCCTTGTAGGGTAGGTCAGATATTGAAAAGCTGCTATGAGGTCTCCACTCGGTCTTTTCTTCTCCAGGCTGAACAGCCCCAACTTCCTCAGCCTGTCTTCATAGGGGAGATACTCCAGTCCTCTTAGCAACTTGTGGCCTCCTCTGGACTTGCTCCAACAGTTCCATGTCCTTGTTATGATGAGGACACCAGAATTGCACACAGTATTCCAGGTGGGGTCTCATGAGAGCAGAGGGGAAGAATCACCTCTTTTGATATGCTGGCCACACTCCTTTTGATGCAGCCCAGGACTTATCTGGCTTTCTGGGCTGCTAGCACACACTGCAGCTCATGGTGAGCTTCTCATCCACTGTCACTCCCAAGTCTTTCTCCTCACTGCTGGTTTCAGTTACTTCCCCACCCAATCTGTAGGTGTGCCTGGGATTGCCGTGGCCCACATGTAGGACCTTACGCTTCATTTTGTTAAACTTCATGAGGTTTGCATTGACCCACCTCTCAAGCCTGTCAAGGTCCCTCTGGATGGCATCCCTTCCCCTCCAGCATGTCAGCTGCCCCACACAGCTTTAGTATTCTTTAGTATTTTTATGACTGTCTTCAATAAGAGGATCTGATCTCTGCATTGCACAAAGCAGATTAACTGGGGATTGGAATCAATGATAATGCATAGAGGAGAAAGGGCAAGGATTGGGGTTTTCCCCTCTTCCAGCACCTCTTATTGCAAGTGTGAATGAGGGTATATACACAAAAAATACTGTTATAGTGCCTCCTGTGCAGATGCACACAATCATATTCAAATATCTGGAATTTGCCTTGGACAACTCAGCAGGGGAAGTCCAAAAGCCTTGATGCCCTTAGTGAACCCACTGCACAGTTCACTTTCTTGGTTATAGTTTGAAATGCTGCATAAGGGGTTTATGGTGAAGCAGAAAACAATACTGATTTCAAGATGAAAGACAAGTAGTGAAAACTATTATTTTCTGAACTCTGGATGTATGCAGTAGTTAAGGATGCTGTAGGTTTTAACAGTTTAAAAACACTGATGAAAATACAGTCTCCAAGATGTACCTTGCCACTGCACAGACTAGCAGAATCCTACTAGCAGAGTTGAAAAATAGCCATCTCCTCAGTACTTTAGTAATGCTTTCTGCCCAGGAGTATATGCATATTTTTAAGCTGAAAATTTTAGTGCAACAAAGTCTCGGTTTTCTATACAAAATCTCTATACAAAATTCAGCCTGGAGCATATTCCCTCAGTAGCCAAGTTATCAAGCCCTTGAACTCTTGCTTTTTAAGTGGGAAAATATGATAGACTTCTAACAGTACAGCATAATAATAAAAAGTATTTCATTAGCTTAAAATTTCTTTACACAACGAATAGCAATTTAAATTTAATGAAACACTTAAACTTTATTGATGTGTGGATGAAATTAGTGTTGGACTTATTCAGCAGTTGAAGTAATTCAGAATTATTAAAAGCCTTTACTTTGAACTGTGAAAAATCTTAAATTTTCCAGTTATTGTGGGTCACTCCTGAGTCAAGATAGCTTCCAAATGTTGATTTTGGACTAAACAATTTTTAAGGATCTATTGTTCGGGTCATGCAAAGACAGTCTTCATTTCAAATCCATGCCCTTTGCAAAATGCTGTAGGGATTCAATGAAACTTGGAAGTGAAAAACAATGAAATAGTAACACTGGAAGTCAGTGCAAGTTCTCACCTTCACTCTAATAAATAGCATTAATATGTAATCTCACTTAATACTGTGTGTGTCTCACAATTTTCTCTCCTTTTTTTCCTTTTTCCTAGCAGGGGGTAGGAGGGGGTGGGGTGGGGTGTTTGATTGTTGAGTTTTGATTGAATGGTGGGGTTTTTTGGGTTTGCATTGTGGTTTTGTTCTACTGCAGTAGTATTTCTAAAAGCTGCTGCTACCTGGTTCCAACTCATTGGTTATTTAAACAGCTACATAAAGTGATACATGAAATTCAATTTCTGACACTTTTTGCCATATATTTAAGGTATACTCTTGTGAGTCATTGTTACTGATTTGCTGATCTATATGCATTTGACTGCAGTATGTGGTGCAGTTTTAAATACGTGCATTGGTATGGGAGTAAGGTCTGGATGACAAAATGATGACTACCGCTTCAAGGTCATCACAAGTTACCTAGTCTGTGGAAAAAAAACCAACCTAAATTTTACCATAGAACTTAAATTTGAGAATTTGGTGAAATGAAGCAGAGCACAACCTCCTAGAAACCACTGCATCTGTAACCAAGATCCTGTTCTTCAGGCAGCTTTTTCCCATGACTCGATACTTTCACCAGGCCTACAAAATACTGCTACCTATTAGTGTTTGTCTGTAAGCTAATACCCTGCCTTTGATTTGGTTGCCAGTTTGCTGAATTTAGTTACTAAGGACAAATAAAAATTCCACGTATACACAAATGGTACACAAAGCAATTTGGAAGAAAATATGTAAAAATATTAGGAATTGGTTGTGTGGTTGCTTTCAGTGTCACAAACCATTACAGAATCAGGTATCAAAAGTATTGAGGGGTTTATACTATGGATAATTATGCTTGCTGTCATTGTGCATGCGTATAATTCAATAGAAATAGCAACTTTTAAAAAAACAAACATTAATGTTACTAACAAAACTGTACTGGAGCAAACATGAGAATTGTGTATCTTAATGCTGCTAAAAGCACCAGTTTGGAAGTTTCTTACATTAAAAAGTCATTTAAAAGGTCCATACTTTACTCCTCTTGCCACATTTGTCTCTTCTTTTACTTACCCATTTATGTCTGTCTAAAGTAACTGTAATAAATGCAGCATGTGTTTCACAGGTGACTGAGATTTTTTTCTTAGCTTAAAGGTTAGAGAGATGCAGAGCAAAACTGGACACTAAAATCATTACTGTCTGTATTGTTCCAAGTCCTTTATTTCTGAAATTAGTCTCTTCTCGATCGGTTGACTTAAATTTTCTCATTTCTTATAATAATAATATTTGAGTGGCAACCAAAGTAAATTCATAAACATAGTATATCTGTAAGCCCATTTGTCATTTATGAAATTGCTGTCATTTTGCATTTGACAAGGTATTATTACAGTACCAATGACTTAAGGTATGATGAGAAGAACGCACAGTTTCTTGAGTGAGTCTGTGTTTTGAAGGGGTTTAATAATTTTAGGTTTTATAAAATCATGAAAGGACACCTTCAGGGTGCCTTAAAAATGATGTGTTTGAAAGAAATAAATGAATATTCTTGTAGACTATGCTTGGTTTGTGTTAATGAAAGGAAATACTGCTTGAGATTTTTGGATTCAACTGTTTTCAGTTTTGATAGAGATGTTGATTTTTAGTATACCTTACAATTAAAAAAGTTACTTGCTTTTCCCATTGAATTGGTCATCCTGTATTCTTATAGTGCACATAGCTTCCCACTTTCATCTGTGAAACACATCTTTTTAAACAGACATTTCTTGCCATTACATAAATTCTCCTATATGGGGATATCTGGGGGCAGTCTGAAGGGGTTAGTGTGTGTTGCTGACTTTGACCCCCACTGACACCACTGGACATGTGACTGCACTTGTGTAAAGTGCATTGTAGCCATTCATATCTCTGCAGCTAAGCATACACACATATCAGCTCACCCAAATCACCACTTCCTTCAAGGAGCCTTAGTGGGAGCTCACCACTTGACATACGTGACCCATAGAAACTCGTCTTTGTGTTGCTGTCATTTAAGTAATAACAACACTGTCTGGCAGAGTTAGAGCCATTAAAGAGTGCTCTACATGCACAGTAGCCCCAACAACATGTGGCTGCAACCCGTAGAAGTAACCTTGCGACGGAACAAGAATATAAGAACAAGAGTGTCATGGACCACCAAATGTGGTGAGTTACCACACTCAGACTTTTGGAGGCCTGTGTCAAAGTTCAGGGAGTACAATTGGTTTCTTTATTCTTCAGAGACTTGTTTGTGAAGAATTCAGAAAATAAATGACAAACAGGTGACAGTACTGAAAACAATATGAGTACCAGGCTTCAAAAGAACATAGGTACTAGTTTTACAAGAAGATGCTGCACTTAGTTTGTCCACCATTCACCAGCTGCTCTCTTCCACAGTTCTTCAATTTTTCTTGGGTCTGAAAATAACCTAAAATATGAAGAGAGCATTTAGGCAGCAGAGCAGTTTTTTGGTCAGCATGATCTAACTTTTATTTCATGAGAAAACTGTTGATGCACATGGCTTTTTGAAATTATGTCTACTACATACTGAATATTTATATACACTAAATAATCTGTTCCCTCTTACATGCAATATTGTGTCTTGCCTCAGTGTTTCTCTTGCTCACAGATTTTTGAAACTTAAAAATGTTCTTTGGCCAGAAAAGAGCCATTAAGTTCCCACTGCCACGTTTCCTGGATACACACAGAAGGATCATGATCCTGTCTTAGAAAGTGCTACAATTGGTGGGAATCTAATTGTACCAGAGATATGTGCCCTGTTTTCAGCATCGTGCATGTTGGCTGTTAACAATCTCTGCTTTATCAAAAGAAAATCCTTCAGTGTTAAAATTATTCTTATAGTGGAAATAGCGATAGTAGAACTTATATACATGATGCTATGACTATTGTATGCTGAAAATTAAGGGGGGCAGTAGGAGGGAAATGTTAAAAACTTTTCTTGTGGAAAATGAAGCAGTATCCTACAGCTTGCTGGTAGAAAAAGTTCCAGTAATACTGAGTCATCCTTTGATGTATTAATTTTCGTGTCAAGAGGGAGGGTTTGTTATATGTAAGAGTCTCACACATAAATTTCATTCTTCAGAACCTATTTTTTTCCACTTGGGAAAATGTTTTTGCTTTGGATGTTATGTTTTAGTTGGGTGAAATGTCCTTTCTTGTAGTGCGCTTTTTTTTTATCTACCTCAAACCACCTACTATAATATCTGATAGTTATAATCAGTTTATACTCTTGCGTTTCCCCTTAAGTCAAACATATAGCTACTTGAATTCAGACAAAAAAGAAAAAATGAGACTCAACCCAACACTGTTAATGCTGAAGTAGAAATGGTAAAATATTTTTAAGTTATACTAAATCTGTAGGGCAGTACACTCTTAGCTGTGAAGGTTTTGTATTCTTGTTCCGTCGCAAGGTTGCTTTTATGGGTTGCAGCCACATGTTGTTGGGGCTACTGTGCATGTAGAGCACTCTTTAATGGCTCTAACTCTGCCAGACAGTGTTGTTATTACTTAAATGACAGCAACACAAAGACGAGTTTCTATGGGTCACGTATGTCAAGTGGTGAGCTCCCACTAAGGCTCCTTGAAGGAAGTGGTGATTTGGGTGAGCTGATACGTGTGTATGCTTAGCTGCAGAGATACGAATGGCTACAAGCTCCAAAGTAGGTATTTTTTTACATTAGTGCATTGGGGGTTTTTGTTTAAAGGAGTTTGGGGGGTTTTTTGTTTGTTTATCTTTTGCCGTTTACATTTCTTGTTACCAGATTAATGGTTTAAATTTAGCTGATTGTGCAATAATTTGAGAGGCTTTATGGTTCAATTCTAAGCATGATGTGCAGCATCCTTTGCTCATGAATTCAGGACGTGATTGGCAAAATACCCATTATGCTTTCTCACTATGTTTGATGAAAGAAATGAAAGTGAGTCCATCTCTTAATAAAACCCTCCTGAGAACATGCATACGTGTCAAATTGGCCTTCAGCTACCTGCAGCTCTTTTAAGTACTTGATGCTGGCAAACATCTCTCGTTCCCAAATAAAGCACTATTGGTCTTCACATTTCCTGTTAGTCTTTGGCCATTAGAGATTCTGCTCCTTTTCTTCTTAATAATAAAGCAAATTATGTTCTATCCAAGAAGCAGTAGGGCTTAATGTGTGTGGTAAGCAACGGAAAGCAGCAATAGTGGATAGACCTCTTCAACTGTCCCTCAGATTATTCTGTGTGTCAAATAGACTAGTAGAAAGTTCAAGACAGCCTCAGCAACTTCTATTTTATAGACATTTTTTGGGCTATGCAAAAAGCCACAGAACCATTATTATTCTTCAGGTGTTTTCCTCTTGTAGACTGAAGTTCATGCATAGACAAGGATATCAATCACAGTATTGTTGCTCTTTAGAGCTCTTGATACTCCAAGGCTGCTGAAACATGGAAACTTTCAGGTTCTTTGAACATCATGACTTAATTTCTGTTGTTTGAATTAAAGTAGTTCAAAAACTATGGGTAGTGTAAGTCTCAAAAGCCTTCATGTTTAGTATTTTTAGAAAGTAGCTTTGTGGCTAGTTAGGTCAAGTACTTCAAATTGCATTCACTGTGTTAGATAACATAGTGTCACGGCTGAAAATAAGAGCAAGTCAGCTAATTCAAAGATGTAGTGCTGTGACCTTCAGATCTCAAAATATTTAAGAAGGTCCTAACTCTGCGATCAAGATCTGTCCTCCCTTGCTCCAGAACTGCTTTGTAAAAGCACTTTTCCACACAGATTGCCAGTAATTTCTTCATTAAATTTCAATTATCAGCAGCTATTTTTAAGTCACTATTTGTTCTCGGGACTTTTTCTCAGATTCCTAAGGCCCTGTACATTTATAATTACCATGAGCTATGCAGACAAGAATTTCAAGAAAACATTAATCTGATTCACAGTTTAATTAGTATGGAGCTAGTAAGAACAATAGATTTATCAAAACATTTTCAGTTTTACCAAGAAAGACCTGCTAATGAACTATTTATAGCACACTTGTATCTATTTTTGTCAGTAGTCTAAGGACTGACTTAGGACAAATGGTTTAAAAAACAGGAAATGTGGTTAAATAAGTGGGTAATCTCTCCCAGAGAGTTTCCAGTTTGCCTACACGTTCACATTTTCTTCTGAATGTGCTTTCAAAACAACATTAAGTACGGTACCTTGAAATCCATCTCCGTTTAAAGGAGGGAATGTTTCCAGCAATAGCAGGAAGTGGCCTAGTGAGAAATTTTACGTTCTTGGTTAAATTCAAATGAGGTTCTAGAGTCCTTGTTTTTAATTAGGCTTTTCTGCGTTAATAACAATGGAGCAGTTATATGACATTTCAGTTGGCTCAGGTGTATCATATGGATCCATAAAAGTCTCTGAGTGCTCTAATTGTATCTTTGGATCTAGACCGGTTTTAAATAATTGCCTTCTTCCAGCTTTGCCTTTTCTTTTACATAGGGCTGTATTTATTTGTTAATATACCATGCACATATTTAAACATATATATATAGATATATTTTTGATAACAGTAAAAATAGTGTTATTAATCAGACTGCATAGATCTTACTGTAAAATTGGGAGTTTACTGAACATGATAATGTCTGTTTAAGAGGTGGTGTCTGTATTTCTTCGGGCAAAGCAGGAGCAATAAGTAAATGAAAGCCATTATTCAGGTTTTGACAGCTAGTAATTATTAGCTTTTTTAAATCAACTTGAAAATTATTTAAGAGTCAAAATGAGGAGGAAATATAATAAATAAAGCTGTTTAAGTGGTGGTAAAGGTTATGACCTAGTGGAGCTCTTCTGTTTTAAGAACTATTGACAGATTTAGGTGTTCTGCTCTTGTTCTATTGTACAAACAGTTTTCTAAAGATGTTTTTTATCCAGGGCAAACAACAAAGCATGATAGCAAATATATTTTTAGTAATTGGGAAGAAACAAAGAGGCCTGTGTAGCTCCCTTCATTTAGCAAACAGGTGACTGGTGGTACTGTTACCTGAAGCTGATTTCCTATCAACTGTCTTTGAAGGGAGAAACCTGGTTGCTGTTGTAGGGTAGGTGAGCTGCCTTGTTATGTCCATGGGGAAATTCCAAGTCACATCTCTCTTTTCTTTTTTTTTTTTTATTTTAATATTTGACATCTGTGGGGTGTCAGGTTAGATGATATCACTGTGTGGGTGGGGGCACTTCAGTAAAATAGCATGACATACTCATATACCAGTGCTGTAGTTCATGAAAGTCTCATGTCTGCAAACAGGCGTGTTAGTCCACGGTTAGGAGACTATCTTAAAAGGTATAGGCTTCTTGGAAATTAAAAGACTAGTTTTCTAAATGAGCTGTTGCATTCACTATAGTAATTGCAAGTAGTGGCTAGCTTTTGAAATAATTTTCCAGAAACATGAAATAATTTAGGGCATTTACTAATGCAGCAAATACAGTTTGTTGTTCTAGAAACATAGTGTTTCACTCATAATAGAATTTTAATTATTTCACTTAAATTCACATGTTTTAATTAAACAGACTGTCAGTCACATTAAACTTTCCCTGATTAGAAATGTTAAATTTCTAAATATTTTTGGGGCACAACACCTGTATTCAAATCCATTTAATGTAGCCTCAGGCATGCTCATGGATAGCAGATGTCACCGTTCTTTCATGCAATGCTAGGCGCTTAAGTCTCAATCCAAATTGCTTGAGTTTTTGGGGTTTTTTCAAATCCAACTAAAGTGATTTGAGTCTATTAGTAAGTTTATTCCAAATAGTTTCACAATACCAACATAGTGTAAACTGGTTTTTGCTATCATACGTTATAGTTCAGTAGCCTGAGTCTTTGAAATATTTTACGTGTAAGGTATATTATAAGTCATGTTTATTTGAAATGCTGCATCCTAAAAATAAAAGTATTCTGGTGTTCATTTTAATTTTTGCTTTCAATATGTGCTGTCTCTTGTTCATATTTTGGGATAAGGTAGTTGATAGAGCTTTGCCATGAACTAGAAGTGTCAGGCAGTCATTCATAGGTATGGGAAGCCTAAAACTATTCTGTAGATCTCTTAAATTAAAATTTTTGTACCAAGATGTGTCTGCACAGATACCTTTTGTTAAATTCTTCTAGCAGCTTTTGCATGCAGACAGTGCTGACTGCTCTGCTGACCTGCTGCAACCTCAGACAATGTTTTACTCAGTAGTGGCTCTTCCTCCTCCCACCCAATTCTGCCTTAGCTGTTTATAGTTAGAGTTTTCAGAAGGAGATTACTTGATTTTAGTCAGAAGTTATCATTTAGGTTAGATTGGAAAGTGAAATTCCGTGGTGTGTGTTGGACAGTTTTAGTTTGTCAGGAGGCATCCATCCAAGCTTGAAATTCCCAAGTAGACTGTACGGGGCAGGATGGTGCTCACCTGATATGTTTCAGAGCACAGTTTACCTTTCCAAGGGCTGCAGAAATACAAATATTCATCTGCCATCCCACAAGGTATCTAT